>NW_024080557.1:2759451-3067203 GCF_014754425.2 Oryx dammah | reverse complement strand
TTTTATTTCCATTATACTGGTACTTGGGTCATAGAGGATCATGCTGTGATTTATGTCAGAGAGTGTTTTGCCTATGTTTTCCTCTAGGAGTTTTATAGTTTCTGGTCTTACATTTAGATCTTTAATCCATTTTGAGTTTATTTATGTGTATGGTGTTAGAAAGTGTTCTAGTTTCATTCTTTTACAAGTGGTTGATCAGTTTTCCCAGCACCACTTGTTAGAGATTGTCTTTTCTCCATTGTATATTCTTGCCTCCTTTGTCAAAGAGAATGTATCAATTGTGTCATGGATTTATCTCTGGGCTTTCTATTTTGTTCCATTGATCTATTTTTCTGTCTCTGTTTGGCAATGATTTCTTAAAAATTTGATACCAAAGACACTAGTTACAAAAGCAAAAAAAAAAAAAAAAAGCAAGTGGGACCTCATCAAACTAAAAAGTCTCTGCACAGCAAAGGAATCATCAGTAAAATGAAAAGACAATCTATGGAATAGGAGAAAATATTTTCCAGTCATATGTCAGATAAGAGGTTAATATCCAAAATAAATAAATAAATCATATAACTCAGTAACAACAGCAGCAAATAGGGGGAAAACCCTAGTTTAAGAAGTAGGCAAAGAAACTAAATAGACATCATTTTTTCCCCAAAGAAGATATCTAAATGATCAACAGGTACATGAAAAGATGTTAGACATCATTAATCATGATGGAAAACCACAATGAGTTATCACCTTATACTTGTTACAATGGCTGTCATCAAAAAGAAGAGACAATAATTGTTGATGAGAATGTTAGAAAAAAAGAACCTTTGAAAATACACTGCTGGGATGAATGTAAATTGGTGTAGCCACTGTGAAAAATAGTATGGAGGTTCCTCAAAAACTTAAAATAGTATTATGTTATGATGAATCAATCCCCATACTAGGTATGCATCCAAAGGAAATAAAATTGGATTATCAAAGAGCTAACTGTATCCCCATATTCACTGCAGCATTATTCATAATAGGCAACCTAAGTGTCCATCAATGAATGAATGGATAAAGAAGATATGGATACATATATATAATGATGTGTTATTTAACCAGGAGAAAGAAGAACATTCTGACATTTGTGACAGTATGGATGGAACTTGAGGGCATTATGCTGAGTGGGATAAGTCAGGGAATGACACATATTATATGATAAGACTTAGTTGTGGGATCTAAAAAAGCCAAATGTATAGGAAGACAGAGTAGAATGGTGGTTAGCAGCAGGTAGGTAAATTGAGAAGATGTTGGTCAAAGGGGTCAAACTTGCAATGCGAAGATGAATAAGGTCTGAAGATCTAATACACAGCAAAGAGTTAACAAAATTGTTTTATATACTTGAATTAAAGTGAGACTAAATATTAATGTTTTCATTATAAAAAGGAAATGATAACTATGTGACATGATACAAGTGAATCTATATGTGACATAGAGAAGATGAATCGAGGATATCTATAGATAAATAGTGGGAAAAAGGCACTTATCTTGGATGAAGATTCATTAATCTATCAATAAAGCCTTCTGCTAATAACTTCACATATCATACTATGGCAAATTAAAGACGATAGAGCTGAGAAAGTCACCCCAAGTGAAAACACTTGAAAGGAAACTCATTTGGAATTTTTAGGAGAAATTATCATACTTATCTGTTATTTTGTTGGACAAGATCATGAAAACTTTTCTTGTCTAATGTCATCTGTGGTGGTCTGTTTATTTTGAAACTTTATCCAGCATTTACATAAATGATTATATTCCCTTTCTCCAAAGGACCCTTATTATTCACTCTGAGAAAATGTTGGCAAACAGCACTTTAATGAAATCATAGAGCTCTGCTTCTTATTTCTTGGCCTTAAGTACACTTTGAAAAGATTTGCCTTCTAAGTAGAGATTATTAGGTAATTAATCCTATTTTAAAAAATTCTCATTCAAATTACATTTACTTGCTTAATTACTTTTAAAGATTCCTCACTGCCTACAGAATATGACTCATATTACTCAAAATTACTTAACATTATTTTTTAAAAGATAGCAAAAGCTACTTTATAGTTGCTATACTATTTCTGTTTTCAGCACAACTATCATATACCATAATCATTCTGGACCATCATAGTTCCCTAAATACATTCATATTCTGTCATACTTAAATGACATTGATCATGTGATTATTATTTCTGAAAATTTACTTTTCCTCTTCTCCATCTGAAAATACTATGTTTAGTGATTCTGGAAAGACTTCTTCAAAGTCTTCAATAAAGTCTTTCCTAAACCATCATTTCTTACATTTCCCATTATAGAATTATTAATATTAAAAATAGATCACTCATTTTGCATTTTCATATACTTTTTCTAGTCTACATATGAAATAGTTTAAGCCAGATAAAAGGCTACTTTAATTGCAGGGAAGGAAAAAGAAAAGGAAAAAGCAGTATCACAACGTTAGTTTCAGGTATACAACATAGCAATTTTTATGGCAAGAAAACTATGATAAATAAAATTAAATATATCAATAGTTTTCAAGGATATGAAGTTGCTCAATTGCTCTTATCATATTTGAATTTGAAATTCTGAAAATGCTATAGGATAAGGGTACTTTTGATAATGTAATTTCATTTAAAAAGTTACTCTTCAAAACCACTGAGGTGTATTTTAAATAGTCTAACATGTAAGTCACATTTTAAAAGTTTTATGGATATAAAAAACTTTTTAAATGCATATTTTAACAAGGTTAATGTCATATCATAAACTATAAAATGAGCTTTAGTCTTCTTTTCACATGTTCTACTTTATAACCTAGTTAATTTCCACTATTCAATTTAACTGCTTCAATTGTCTGACTAGTGAAATCTTCCCAACTACTCAAATGCAAGATTTATCAAAACAAAGGTCTTAGATATTCTAAAATAGTGCAATAACATCTATTTATTGATGAAATTTAAGCTTACATTAATAGCTCTTTTTAGATTGTTTAATTAAAATTTACTTGGAATAACAAGTATGTTATCCAATGGACAAATTACCTTAAAGATTAGAAAGACATAAAATCTAATTGTCAGGAGACCCCTTTTTAATATATTGTTTTGAAATAATTCATCATCTTTATTTACTTGTAAATTTTATTAGGCTTAGGAAAGTATTGCCCATTTTCCCAATTAACTATGTGACAATTTCAGATAGCTGAGCTCTTATAGAAACCAGAGAAAGCCACAATCTTCCCACCCCACACTCCCACCAAGCACAGAGTTTTGGTTATTATTGCTGATACATTCTGGTCTCTATTCACTATAATAGAAATGGTAATCCTAAATTGCTCATAAAGCTCATATCTTAGCTTTATATTGTGTAATTATTTGTCTTCTCTCATGAAAGAAACCTGAAAACCCTCTTTAGACATGTAATCACTTGGTGTCTAAAATTAAAAATTATTTTATTTTTAATATATCTATCTGACTGTGTATAGTTCATAATTTCCAACATCACAATCTCCAATAACTGCATTATGTTTGATTTAGTGTAACAAATCTCAAGCAAATATGATCATCATACTGTGAGCCCTCAATGAACTGGTAGAGAAAAGAATAGTGAAATATACATAATTTTTCTAGGAACTTTGACAATCAATGGGGAGAGGGAATTATAGTATAGTAGTTACACAATAAAGGTAACAGATTAAATTTTACATATATGTATATGTATGTCTTCAAATTTATATATTATATATATGTCTTCAAATACTCATAGGTGTAGTTTAGCAATGAAACTGAAAGTTGCTCAGTCATGTCATATGCTTTTGCCTTAAGTGTATATAGTTCCGACTCTTTGCGACCTCGTGGACTGTAGCCCACCAGGCTCCTCCATCCATGGAATTCTCCAGGCAAGAATACTGGAGTGGGTTGCCATTTCCTTCTCCAGAGGATCTTCCTGACCCAGGGATCGAACCCAGGTCTCTCGCAATAGAGGCAGACGCTTTAACCTCTAAGCCACCAGGGAAGCCACGTTGCCAGTGTATAACAGTAAGTGTGCTATATTATGACTTCATTCTTGTCCAAACTCTACTTATGGGCAACTCTTATCCTTGATTTTATTTTGGGGACAATTTATAATTGTCATAAGATTATTCATTTATTTCACGTTTATATTTTCAATATTGAGCCACTACAGGGCTTCTCTGGTACCTCAGCTGGTAAAGCATCTGCCTGCAATGCAGGAGACCTGGGTTGGATCCCTGTGTTGGGAATATCCCCTGGAGAAGGGAATGGCTAACCACTCCAGTACTCTGGCCTGGAGAATTTGTGTACATGATAAAAGTCATGTACATGATACACTTAGGGCAAGAGTTTAAGCAGGACAACTAGTTTTAAGGTGAACAAAGGGTTACTGTACATGTTTTTTTATTATATTGAGGTATATTCATTCTATACTCAATTTTTTGACGGTCTTTACTTTGCCAAAACATTTTCTACTCCTATTGAGATGATCTTAGGATTTTTTATCTTTCATTCTATCACTGTGGTGAAGTGAAGTGAAAGTTGCTCAGTCATGTCCAACTTTTTGCGACCCCATGGAATTCTCCAGGCCAGAATCTACTGGAATGGGTAGCCTTTCCCTTGTCCACAGGATCTTCCCAATCCAGGGATGGAACCCAGATCTCCTGCATTGCAGGCAGATTCTTTACCAGCTGAGTCACAAGGGAAGCCCATTACTGTGGTGGGTTACATTTATTGATTTGTTATTTTGGGTCATCCTTGCATTCCAGGGATAAATTACTGGATTATTTTGTATGATCCATGTCATACATAATGCACTAAAGTATAAAAGATGTATAAGAGTTGGGAAGCCATTATTTGGAGGTTTTTCTAGGTTGCCATGACAACACATGTTATTCACAGCTTTCCTCCCTTTTTTTTTTTACAAAAGCCTGTGTTTTATTAAATGTTTATCCTGTTTTTATCTTGTTTTTAATGTATTCATAATTCATAATGTGTCATCTCTATAGTAATACAGTCACCTTTTTTCCTCTTTTCAATCTCTTAAAGTTTCCCAGAGTACTATGCAAACAACCATATAGTCAAAGATACCGTTTTCCCAGTTGTCATGTAATGATAGGAGAGTTGGACCATGAAGAAGGGTAAGCGCTGAAGAACTGATGCTTTCAAACTGTGGTGCTGGAGAAAATTCTTAAGAGTCCCTTGGACTTCTAGGAGATCAGACCAGTCAATCCTAAAGGAAATCAATCCTGAATATTCATTGGAAGGACTGATGCTTAGGTGCTGAAGCTAAAGCTCTAATAGTTGGGACACCTGATGCAAAGAGCTGACTCATTAGAAAAGACCTTAATGCTGGGAAAGATTGAGGACAAGAGAAGGGGATGACAGAGTATAAGATGGATGGATGGTATCACCGATTCAATGGACATGAGTTTGAGCAAACTCTGGGAGATCGTGAAGTACAAGGAAGCCTGGCATGCTGCAATCTATGAGGTGGCAAAGAGTCAGACACGACTTAGCGATGGAACTACAATTACATGCAAAAATGCGTGTAATTGCTGCTTAGTATAAATATTGTTATTTAGTTCAATACCTGGCAATAGGACCTAGTTTTCTACTAATCTCAAATTTTCTTATATTTTTCTCCATTATAGTAATGTTTGTATTAAGAATAATTCATATTAAAACATCAAACACAGTCTTAAAAGGGTTTTAGAAATCTGCCAAAGTTAATGTGATTTGAACACATCTAAAGATTTTGTTTTTATATACAAATTTTTATACTAATGTTTTGAGCTATGTAGGAAAAGTATACTGTATCATTAAAGAGTTCTTAGAAATCAATGATTTATTTTAGTGATTTATATTTACTAATATTTTATGCTATCAATGAACAGAAATTAGCTTGACCAAGCTGAATATCCTGAAAGAAAAAGTTTCCTTTAGTCCTTTTCTATATCAGCATATGACAATTAGTGACACTGGTTTACATTTCAAAAAATGAAAATTTTATTAAATATTTATGGGGATTTGGGTCTAGCCCATAAAATTTTGCAAAAGAATTTTGCTTTCAACTGTAAAAGAATGTCTGAGATAATTCAGTTAGAGTAACTGCATATACCAAACAAATTTCCAGTATTCCAGGGATGCAGTCATTGAAAGTTACTTTTATCTTGACAAAGTTACTTTTATCTTGACTTATTACAAGCACACCTCCATGATACTAAATGCCTTAGACTATGCAGCTTCTTCATCTCTCTGAGCCTTCACAAAATTGGAGGGATTTAATGCCTTGTTCTGGATTAACTTTGGTTTAAGGGAATGTTGAAGCTTCTATCCAGATCACTAAAACTTTTATCCATACCAGCAATTATGTTCTTTCCCTATCTTAGCATTCTTGTGCTCACTGGAGTAGCACTTATCCTTTCCTTCAAGGACTTTTCTTTGCCTTCACAGCTTGTATAGGTGTTTGGTGCAAGAGGCTTAGCTTTTAACCTGTCTTGGTTTTTGATATGCCTTCCTCATTTCTAGCTGTGTGTGTGTGTGTGTGTGTGTGTTGCTGACTTCCTACAATGTGTTTATTTGAAACATGGATAGTATATGTGCCAAATCCAATGGAAAGAATTATCCACAGTCTTCTAGCATGGTTTATCTAACCAATTAGTTTTTTTTTTTATAAAGACTACATGTTCTTTTTAGAGATTTAAAGGTGACCTTGGGAACTGGGTGGGAATTTATCCATAAAAGAAGGTTTTTTCCGAACCTGAGCCATTTAGGAAGAAGATAAGTTATATAAGGAAGGGAATATATATTATAATCTCATGCATGCTTACGGTTTTCCAAAGACCCACCGTTTCTAAGAAGGAATTGGTATGAGAATGGAAAGCACTCCCTTTAAAACTTCTTGCATGTGCTCTCAGTTGCTCAGGCGTGTCTGGCACTTTTCAACCGCATGGGCTTTTAGCCTGCCAGGCTCCTCTATCCCTGGAGTTTTCCAGACAAGAAAAAACTGGAGTGGGTTGCCATTTCCTACTCCAGGTGATTTTCCCGACCAAGGAATCAAGCCTGCGTCTCCTGCCTCACCAGCTTTGGTAGGCAGCCTCTTCACCATTGCATGACCTGGGAAGCATTTGAAAACTTCTTAGGTAACTAGAAAACAAACAATTCCAGCTTTAAAATACTTCACTCCTTCCTGGCTTTTAATTCAACGTGAGAGACAAGAAACTCTTCCTTTCACTTGAACAGTGAGAGCTCACTGTAGGATTATTAACTAGCTTAACTTCAATATTGCTGTGTCTCAGGAACAAAGAGGTCTGAGGAGAGGGAGAGACTATAGACAATGGTGTGTGGGTGAAGCAGTCAGAAGACTCACAACATTTATGTATTAAGTTTGCTGTCTTATGTGGGTTCATGGCATCTCAGAACAAGTATAATATTAACATCAAAAATCACTGATCAGAGATCACCATGACACATATAACAATGATCAAGATGGCTGAAATATTGCGAAAATTACCAAAAGGTGAAGAAACAAAAGGAGTAAATGCTGTTGGAAAAATGGCACTGATAGACTTGCTCAACCCAGGATTGCCTCAAACCTTTAATCTATAAAAAGCACAATATCTGTGAAGTGCAATAAAGAAAAGTGCAATCAAACGAGATATGCCTGTATAATATAAGGTGACTTACATTAAAAGACAAAAATCCAGTTGATCACATGTAATGTAACATATAACTAAATGAAACCCAAATAAAAGGTGGTATAAAGGAAATTTATGTAAATATAGTATGCATAAAGTCTGCATGAGAATATCATAAAGGAAATACATTTATTAAAATGGCACTTCTAAGCCACATGAGTTAAGTGAGGAAAATGAAATATAGGAGTTGTTATAAAAACTCTGTTACAAATCTCTATGGAGAATGTGAAAGTTATATTCATGTTACTTTGTTATTCTTTTCCTTTCTTTCCATAATGTGCCCCAAAGTCTACCACTGTTTTACCAAGAATCACAAATCTGTCAATTTTTGTCAGCAAAAAAAAAAAGAAACAGTTGTGAATTTGCAACAATACTATCTCTAATTTCAAACGATTATTTCTAAAATTTCTAAAATTTATTTCTAAAATGTTTAAGACACTAGTCAGTGAATCAGAAAACTAAGTTTTATACTGTTACTGCAATTCTTTTGATATGGTAATGTAAAGTTAACTGTGTCCCTTTTCAGCTATTGAAAACATTAATATCATCCCCTGTTAATGTTTTCAAGTGGGGAGAAGAATTAGCATAGTCACTAATTAGATTCTCTTTGCAGTTTTATTTTCAAGCACATCTTTATCTTTTACATTTTCAATGAGAGATTCTCATTCCTCTAGTAACATTTTTGGCTGCAGAAGTGTGTTTGAATTTCTGAATCTTCTCTTTCATGGTAAGCATAACGACTAACACATTGTTACCCCTATATTCCCATGAAATGCATAAGTTAGCTTCCTTTACATTTATTTGTTTTTAATAACAGTTCATTCTTTGCCACATATCTAGAAATATTAATCTCGTGTTTCCTAAGGGCTTCATTTCCCCTCAATTACACATGCTGATAACTGTAAACTGCAAGGAGCTTCCTGAGGTTATCTACATATAAGTCAGTAATTATACAATTTCAATGCTCAGAACAGGCACACACAGGATGGGAACATAATCTGCAGTGTCTAATGCTAAATGAAAATATGGAATACCATGTTCAGAAACTATTATTAATTCCAAAATGGCAAAAACATAGTATTAAACCAATAGCAGTACCCTTTTAAGCATGGCACCCTGTGTGACTGCATAGTCATAGGTCTGTGAAAGTGGTCCAGGCCTTACAATACAAATGGAGTCAATATAGAGTTGAGAGTATGGTCTGAGGGGCCACATACCTAGGTTTTAAGAACTTATGAATTTTCTAGCTATTTGTCCTTGGACAAGTTACTCTCTACTTCAGTGATTTCTTTTTGTACAACCATCATAATAACATGTAATTCATGTCTGTGTGTGTATACATGTGTGTGTATTTAGGAATAAATCAATTAATGCAAGTAAAAGATCAAAGAGGAGTGTCTGATATAAGTAAGCCTTCAAAAGTATTAGCTACTAGTTCCATGGATGGAGGAGCCTGGTCAGCTGCAGTCCATGGGGTCGCTGAAAGTCAGATACGACTGAGTGACTTCACTTTCACTTTTCACTTTCATGCATTGGAGAAGGAAATGGCAACCCATTCCAGTGTTCTTGCCTGGAGAATCCCAGGGATGGGGGAGCCTGGTGGGCTGCTGTTTATGGGGTCGCACAGAATTGGACACGACTGAGGTGACATAGCAGCCACAGCAGCATTATTTCTATAAGAAATAGCTATTAAAAAAATACAACTTGTGGGTTAACTCCTATAGAAAATCTCCTCCAAAATGATTTCCATAAAATAGCAGCTTATAGGGACATACATGGACTTCCCATGTGTTTCAGTGGGTAAAGAATCTGTCTGAGATGCAAGAGACACAGGAGATGGGGGTTCAATCCCTGGGTTGGGAAGATTCCCTGGTGGAGGGCATGGTACCCACTCCAGAATTCTTGCCTGAAGAATCCCATGCCAGAGGAGTCTGGCTGGCTGTAGTCCATAGGCTTCAAGAGTCAGACACAACTGAAATGACTGAGCATGCATGCATACATGGACATACATACAACAGATACACAATCTGCATTTCCTGAGCCAGTTTTGATAATCTAATATTACTTTTTTCAAAAAAAGGTAGAGGTATAATTGTGTAATATGCTGGGCTGTTCTTAGTCACTCAGTTGTATCCAACTCTTTGTGACCCCTTGGACTGTAGCCCACCAGGCTCCTCTGTCCATAGGGATTCTCCAGGCAAGAATACTGGAGTGGTTTGCCATGGCCTCCTCTAGGGGATCTTCCCAACCCAGGAATTGAACTCAGGTCTGCTGCATTACAGGAAGATTCTTTACCATCTGAACCACCAGGGATATCTGTACCTAAAAGATTTCAGAATTGACCATTTAAATAATAAATGTATATACAGTTGTGTAAATCTGCAGCTTTAGGGCATTCAGTCAATCTAATAAGGAATTTATTCTCCTGGTATGGTTATGGTAAACTAGGATTTCATTTGAAAGTCCACACTCCAGAAGTGACTTTCTCAAGTATGTCTACAATCTATATCTTGACTCAACATCAAGGAAATTTACTAATTAAAAATGGACCAGAATTGGTAAAACTAGTAGTTTTCAAACTATATGTCTTGTTTGCAATAGTTTCTAGAATCTTGCATAGTCAGGGCAAACACACATTAAACTGATGAAGACCCTTTCCTTTCTCAATTTTATTCAGGCTTCTCCAAGCCCTAATTCCTACTAGGCCTCAGCCTTGCTCCCTATTCTTGCTGGGCCTGCATAGTTAAGTCATAGAAAGAATATTGCTAGGTCAGTTGAGCAGGATCCTTACCCTTAATATCTGATCATCTTTGATATCAGATCAAATTCCTCATCCCCTATTATCCCTAGATTATACCTGATCACTCTGATCACACTAGCCTGCAACCAATAAGAATCCTGTTAAATATATTTAGCAAAACTCCCCCGTCATTTTGTTTCCTCTTAATAATCTTCCTTCCACTGACCCAACCCACTCCCCAATCTGTTCCCTGGATTTAAAATCCCACTCCATACTGTATTAGAAATTGAACCTGATCTCGATCCCTCATTGTGATAATTCTGACACCTATCACAATAATGCTGAATAAAATCTTCTTTACCATTAAGTTGGTAAACAATCTCCCTGCAATCCAGGAGACCTGGGCTCAGTCCCTCGGGCAGGAAGGTCCTCTGGAGAAGGAAATGGCAACCCACTCCAATATTCTTGCCTGGAGAATCCCATGGACAGAGGAGCTTGACGGGCTACAGTCCATGGGGTCACAAGAGTCAGACATGACTTAGCGACTAAACCAACCAAACATTTTGACAAAGCTCAGAATACTTCTTCTTCTTTTTTTTTTTTTCTTTAACAATAGTAAGGGGTAGTCCCCTGGACTTGACTCCTAAAAGGTTTTGAGCTAAACTACTTATACAGAGAGATCACCTGAGTCTGTGGAGTTGACTAATCTTATGTTTAGAGCCTTTTATCAAAGACCTCAGCTGAATTTTCAAGGATGGTGTTTTTGGAGCGCCACAAAGAATAAACAAATGAGATTTTGTTCCAAATGACAGAAGTGGGTATAAGAAAATAGCTGCCTACTACTTATGAAAGACTGTAAAATGGCAGAATAGACTCTACCATATCTCTTGTGTTCTGCCTCAGATAAAACTTTTTTTTTTTTTTAATTACAAGCATCAGTGTAGAGGGTGAGGTATTTTCAGAGGTTTTGAGAAATGACAGGTAGGCAGGCTGTTTAACCCATAATTAAATCATGGGAGAAAAGAACTGAGTGCTCTTGCCAGTGGAATGAACTACCTGGCAAACCAAATAATTCTCAAATCATTCTGAACTTTTTTTCTTCATTTGAATGATTTAGTTGTTTATTCTGCCCATTAATATATCTTTATGCATTATGTGCGATGTTGGTATATGTGTAGCCCTTTAGGTATTCAAAGAGAAATATCAGTGAATTATGAAAACAAGATTCCACCAACTACACAAAATGTAGTGCTTAGGGTCATTCTACTCAGCACATATCATAGTGGATCTTTGAAAAGTCCTTAAATTTCCGTCAGTGTCATGGTGCCAGATGAATCCCATGGTTAGGATAACCAGTCACAGATGCACATGAAAAAAATCTCTGTCATTAAGTCTTCCGCCATGTGGTTCAGACAATGAGTTTAGGTTAAAAAAGGAAACTCTGCTATAACTTTGACCAATATGAAAAAAAATTGTGAAGCTTCTAGTTTGATTATTTGTGTTCTAGTTATTGATTATTGAAGTGTTCTCTAATCTGTGATGCTTCTGCATATCATTTCTCCTGTTAGCTGGTAACCATGGTAACTGTCATCTATAGATGAATGAGATGATTAAATTGCTTACTGTTCACAAATACGATGTGAATATAACACACTTAAGGATGACGGGGATTGAATTATTTGCAGCTGGATAGATTAAGGCATGGCTTGAAAGATGAGTAAAAACACCAGCACTTCCAAAAAGTGTTAAGGTCAAGTTGTGTCCCTGTTGGATCTTAGACAGTTTGCTGACTACTTGAAATTTAGTGGTTGTGCACAGATTAGTTTGATTGAAGGAGATGAAAATGACATTTATTTATTATATATTTTGCTGTGGGAATAATGCACATATATTTTTATAATGTACAACTGAGTATATCTGATTTCAGCTGTGACATTTAAAGGACTTGGGGTGGGGGGGTAGTAGTCAATTTCTGTTTTTAAAACAAGACAAAGCTGGAAAAACTTAAAATCAATAAATTTCCTTTGACCAGACAGAGAAATGAATTTGTAGGTCAAATTGCCAAGCAGAAATCTAGAGAGAAAGATGAATCAAGAATTACAGAATAGATCTGCTTACTTGGAGCAGATGCCACTGCAGCCAGAAACTGATAGGGAGATTTAAATGATAATTTTGATAAAGCACTGGAGACTGAGTATGAAAGTGAGGAACTCGAGCAACCAAAGTTTTAAGGAGCTTGCATTTTTATAGTTTTTACATCCAGGAATCCTACTTGGCTTAAAAAAAAAAAAAAAAAAAAACCCTATTGGCTGTGGCAAAGCAGAGAAGAATAATCATTGTAGAACACACCCCAAAACTCTTCGTTAGCAAAATTCTCCTCTATGGTAAAAAAGACTTTGCCAGAGCCTTATCTCAGCTGGAGGAAGATAGTCCTTCCCCTACTTCACTTCCCACATCCTAGTATTCCTGACTCATCTTAAAAGAGGAACATACAACACAGACACACAGAGTCAACAGGAAAGAGTGTTTTGAGAAAATATACTAAGGATATTAAAACCAGGGAAGGATTACAGGGCTAGGGAAATTACCACTATTAGAAGTTATAGTGGAGCCATTACTACCAATCTGATGAATATTAAAGTTATAACAAAGATAGTACAAAGAACTTTAAGCCATTAATATGGCTGTCTTAGGTAATATGGGACAATTCTTTGTATAACATATACCACCAAAACTGACACAGGGAGAAGAGGGTATCCTGAATAGTTTAGAGTTTATTAAAGAAATTGAATAAATAATGGCATATATTCTAAAAAAGATACTACTAGAAACATTTTGTTTCACTGGGGAATTCTAATAAATGTTTATTGAAGAAATAATACTGAATCTTCAAACTCTGTCCCAGAAAATTAGAAGGAGAGGGAACAAGTTTTAATGTATTTAATCAAACTAACAATGTGTCCAAGATCTCAATGCAAACACTGATGAAAAAAATCAAGGAAGATCTAAAAAAAGCGAGAATTATACCATATTCAATGAAAGAATGAATATCTAAAATATCAATTCCTTCCAATTTAATCTTTACATTCAATGCAACCTCAGTCAAAATCCTAGAAAGCTATTATATCAATATCAATAAACAGATTTTAAAGTCTATATGGAAAGACAAAATACCTAGAATGATCTACATGGGATAGCTGGAGAAGATAATAAAGGACACATACATTCTGATTTCAAGTTTTAATATATATTCATAATAATTAAGACAAAATATTATTGGCAAAAGAATAGACTCAAAGATAAATGGAACAAAATAGAGTTCCCCAAAATAGATCAATACAGTTATAGTCAATTTATTTTTTTTAACATTAATAAAAAACACAACTCAGTGGAGAAAGGAGAGACTTTATATTAAAACTATATACTGTACTATACTATCAGAACAATGGAACATCTATACACAAAAATTAAGCCTGGACTCAGCACTAACACATTATGCAATAACTGTCTCAAAATGGATCATGAATCTAAATGTAAGATACCAAATTATAAAACTTTTGGAGAGAAATCTTATGTCCTTACAACACCCAAAGTACAATCATGGGAGAAAAACACAGGTAGATTGGTTTTATTAAAATTTAAAAAACTATTTTTGAAAGACACTATAAAGAGAATAAAAAGATGACTGTCAGGAGCTCAGCTGAGCTGAGTTGCCACGTGTTAGAATAAGTGGTTAGAAGATGAGAACATTAGGATGATCTACAGAGTTGAAGACATAAACATCAACTAAACCAATAAAATAGCAATAAAAATCAAAGGAGAAATGTGTGATTAAAGGATGGAGGCAATAAATATATGAGAATCCCAGAGAAACTTTTAGTTCCAGACAGTTAAAAAGTACCCCCAAGCAAATGAACAAATCCACATGCAATGATGGGAGTGTGTTTAAAGGATTTAAGAGGTAAGTGAAAGAGCTTCCAATGACCAAAAATACAACGACGTGAACAAAATAAACAATGTTACAATGGATTATAGTCCAAATTAGAAAATAAATATCCTATGCCCATACAGATAAATAGTGGAAACAGTGGCGGACTTCATTTTGGGGGGCTTCAAAATCACTGCAGATGGTGATTGCAGCTGTGAAATTAAAAGCTGCTTACTCCTTGGAAGGAAAGTTATGACCAACCTAGACAGCATATTAAAAAGCAGAGACATTACTTTGCCAACAAGGGTCCGTCTAGTCAAGGCTATGGTTTTTCCAGTGGTCATGTATGGATGTGAGAGTTGGATGATAAAGAAAGCTGAGCACCAAAGAACTGATGCTTTTGAACTGTGGTGTTGGAGAAGACTCTTGAGAGTCCCTTGGATTGCAAGGAGATCCAACAAGTCAATCCTAAAGGAGATCAGTCCTGAATGTTCATTGGAAGGACTGATATTGAAGCTGAAACTCCTATACTTTGGCCACCTCATGCAAAGAGCTGACTCATTGGAAAAGTTCCTGATGCTGGAAAAGATTGAAGGTGGGAGGAGAAGGGGATGACAGAGGATGAGGTGGTTGGATGGCATCGCCGACTCAATGAACATGAGTTTGGGTGAACTCCGGCAGTTGGTGATGGACAGGGAAGCCTGGCATGCTGCAGTCCATGGGGTTGCAAAGAGTCAGACATGACTGAGCTGCTGAACTGAACTGAACTGATACTAATAAAAATAAATGAGTAATTATATTTGGAAAAAGTCAAATCTCTCATGTAGAAAAATTTTAAGTAATTTATGTAGAGCCTCACATTCACCTGCATAATGAGTTCATAACTCCCAGTCCTAAAGTTAGGCCACAGATAGTGAAATTTTCCATAGTGTCCAGTATGATAAAGTAAGCAAATAATGTATTTCAGTGGAGAAACGTAAGAACACTATTTCAGTCAGCTAATCAAGGTCAAGATTGGGTGTGAGAAGTCATATTGATAGTATATATCAAGTATGATGTAACGAGAATGACGTTGCCTCTATAATCTTCATCTGATAAAACCACTGAAGTTGTTTAGTCACTAAGTTGTGTCTGACTTTTCTGTGACCTCATGGACTATAGTTCCTCTGTCCATGAGATTTCCCAGGCAAGATTACCAGAATGGGTTGCCATTTCCCTCTCCAGGGCATCTTCCTGACACAGGGATCAAACCTGTATGTCCTGCCTTGGCAGACACATTCTTTATCACTGAGCCACCAGGAAAGCCCTGATAAAATCATAATAGTCAGTATACTCATGAGCAAAATTAAGACAAAACTTAAACAAGAGTATCTACAAATATATGATTAGTCTTTGCAATCCCATCTAGGTCATCAAAAACAAGAAATTTCCAAAGAAGTGTCATAGCCAAGAGGAGCCTAAGGAGACATGACCGTTAAATATATGGTATCCTAGGTAGGAAGGATAAATGATAGGAATATAAAAATGACATTAGGTTAAAACTGAGGAATTATGAATATTTTATGGGCTTTAATCAATAATTATGCATCAGTATTTGTTCTTTAGTTGTTATGTACCATACTAATTTAAGATTCTAATAACAGGGAAACAAAGGTGTGCAGTATTGAAAAATCTATTTTGCAACTTTTGTAAACCTAAAATCATTCTAAAATAACAGTAAATATTTAAAAACATTGTCAGAAAAAAAAAAAAAAAACCTGTGTGGTAGGTAAATGGAAAATCTAAATCTCAGAGACATTAACCGACTCCATTTAAGTTTAGTGTAAAAGATAGCCTAGAAACTTCACTTTTCTGTGATTCTAAATATTTTATTTTTGGTTAAATACCAATATTTTTTATGTAAAAATATACTCTATATTCTCATATATGATCTAGGCTCAAGTTCCTATACCCTCAGAAAATGTAACATGCAAATAGTAATTGAAATTTGCTTAGACAACTGTTAGTTTATTACTCTCAAAAGAGGGAGAGTAAAGATGCATTTTGGGTGTTTTCCAGGGTCCCCTTTGGAATCCAATAAAAGATGTACTTGAAGAAAGATGTTAAAACTTTCAATGACTTTTTCAAAGCAGCATATCTTGAAGTAACCACTCTGAGTGACAGCTGAACACAAACTTCTGACTGGTAGAAGAACAGTCATGTTCACAGTACATAAATATTCACAAAGATGGATCTTTAAATATAACTTGCAAATAATCTGACAGGTAAGATGTATTTTTATGTTTCCCAGAGGAATACAATGAATTTTTATTCTTTTATTCTTTTCATTTTCTTTTGGTGAGTTTTAGCAAAGTTGTTTACAATTTCAGCATCTACTTTAAATTTTCAAATAAGTTGCTTGGCAGTTTCAATTGGTTTTATATTAATCTTTACTGGGTTACTGAATCTGTATATTTAAATCATAAGATTTTTATTTGCCTTTTACATCTCACATGTGCATATCTCTGTAAAATTTAGTAACATTGGTTAAATAGTAATATATAAAAATATTCACTATAATGTTGTATGTGAAATACTAGTACATTATTGATATGGTAACATGGGACATATCAACAGTTTTACTCTGTCACATTACTCATAAAGACAAGGTTATGAAATACTTGTTGTTCAGTTGCTAAGTCATGTCCAACTCTGTGAACCACAAAAACTGCAGCACAGCAGATTTTCCTGTCCTTCACTATCTCCAGGAGGTTGTTCAGACTCATGTTCATTGAGTCAGTGATGCCATCCATCTCGTCCTAGTTATCCCCTTCTTCTGCACAATCTTTCCCAGGATAAGGGTCTTTCCCAATGTGTCAGCTCATTGCATCAGGTGGCAAAATTATTAGAGCTTCAGCTTCAGCATCTGTCCTCCCAATGAGTGTTCAGGGTTAATTTTCTTTAGGATTGACTGGTTTGATCCCCTTGCTGTCCAAGGGAATCTCAAGAGTCTTCTCCACCACCACAATTTGAAAGCATCAATTCTTCAGTGCTCAGATTTCTTTATAGTCCAACTCTGACATTCATACATGAGGACAGGAAAAACCATAACTTTGACTATCCAGACCTTTGTGAGCAAAGTGATGTCTTTGCTTTTTAGTATGCTGTCTAGTTTTGTTATACTTTTTCTTCCAAGGAGCAAGCACCTTTTAATTTCATGGCTTTAGTCACTGTCCGCAGTGATTTTGGAGCCCAAGAAAATAAAGTCTATCACTATTTTCACTTTCCACCCATCTATTTGCCATGAGGTGATGGGACCGTATGCTATGATCCTAGTTTTTTGTATGTTGAGTTTTAAACCAGCTTTTTCACAGTCCTCAAGAAGAGGGCTTTTTAAACATCTTTTTCACACTTTTCAAGAGGCTCTTTAATTCTTCTTCATTTTCTGCTACTAGAGTAGTATCATCTGCATATCTGATGTTGATATTTCTCCTGGCAATCTTCAGGCCAATATAGAAAAAGAGGAATTATTTTTACCTTCATACTTGAAAAAGCTAAATATCTAGTCAAAGTATTAAAAGTAATATATTTTAGTTAATTTTTACATGATAGAAATAGTAGACAATGCAGGACACTGATTTCTGAGAAAGAGGAGGCAAAGAGAATTAGCCCTAATTTATTAGTTCAAAAGAGACAGCTGGAAAATCCAAGTCATAAAGAATTTGCCAAAAACATATTAAAATAGAAAAAGTTAAGAAAACAGAATGAGAGAGAGAAAACATCTCAAAATTTTAGCTAAGGAGTAATCAGCACCAGAGAGTTTAAAATACTATACAAAGCCAGAAAAAACAGTCACCAAAAACGAGCATGAGAAATAATCCAATGTTCTCATAAAAAAGTGGAGAAGATTATTTCCTATTTCTGTCACTTGAGGAGAAACACCATAAATCACAGGGCATCAGATAGAGTACTCAGAAGGATATTGACTCAATAGTGGCAAAAATGGGCAACAGACTGATAGCTACTTGCGTCCTATAAATCAAAGCTTAAATCTAGCCTTGAAAGAAACAAACTGTCTACAAGATATTTAGTGTGTCTTAGAATAAAACCCAGTAGCACTTTGGGAATACATAAATATCTAGCAGCTAACAGGGTAAAATTCACAATATCTGACTCCTAATCAAGATTAATGAGGTATTCAAGAAGCAGAGAAATATAAACTCTGATGAGGAGAAAAATCAATAGGCTCACGCCAAGAAAAAACATGATAGACAATAGAAAAAGACATTCAAATATTTATTGTAATTAAAATTTATGTTTAATAACTTAGATGAAAGATTGAGCATATTAATAAATATTTAAAACATGGAAACTGTCAATAAAATTAAATTTCCAGAGATGAAAATGATAAGATCTAAGAACTTCACTATATGAAATAAATAAACTAGAAACTGCAAGAAACAAACAAACAAACAAAAAATAGCAAGATGAGTGAGCTGAGGCCAAAGCAATAGGTGCATCTAAAATAAAATAATAGAAAAAAAAGAGGATAAGAATGTATTAGCAGACTACCAGTGAGCTATGGGACAGCTCTAAATGATCAAATATATGAAAAATTTCAATTTAATACAGAGAATTAGAAAAGTTAAAATATTTGAAGAATTAGTAGTAGGCATCTTTCCAAATTTTACTAAAATAGAATAGCCAAATTTAACAAAATCCAAGTATAAGAAATATGAAGAAAATTATAGTATATCCCATAGAGTTAAAGCCAGTGATAAATAGAGAATGGAAAGCGAGTAGAGAAAAAAGAAATATTGCAAAACTGAACAAAATAATTACAGCTAATTTCTTTTACAACGAATTATAAAACAGAAAACAATGAGATTACACACTTCAATTCCTAAAGAATAAAGCTGTTAAACTAAATGGCTATAATCAGTAAATATATCTTTTAAAATTAGCAGAACAATTTCTTCAGATATATAAAGGCTGAAATAATAAATTGTAGACCAGTACTACATAAAATCATTTATGAAAAACACATAAAATAATATGGAAATCTCTATCTATTCAAATAAACAGATATCAGTGAAAACTGTAAAGATGTATACAACCCTAAAATATATTATCACTTTAAAGTGACTAAAGGTAACTGATGCATAAATATTTACAATACATTATACAATTAATTATATATATAGAAATAAAAATTATGACAGCAATTGTACAAAGCTTGGAAGTAATTTAAGAGAATTCAGTTGGAAGATTATCATCTTACTATGAAGTGGTAAAATATTCAGTTCAGTTTAGTTCAGTTCAGTCGCTCAGTCGTGTCCGACTCTTTGCGACCCCATGAATCACAGCACGCCAGGGCTCCCTGTCCATCAACAACTACCAGAGTTCAATCAAACTCATGTCCACCGAGTCGATGATGCCATCCAGCCATCTCATCCTCTGTCGTCCCCTTCTCCTCCTGCCGGTAATCCCTCCCAGCATCAGGGTCTTTTCCAGTGAATCAACTCTTCGAGTGAGGTGGCCAAAGTATTGGAGTTTCAGCTTCAGCATTAGTCCTTCCAATGAACATCCAGGACTGATCTCCTTTAGGATGGATTGGTTGGATCTCCTTGCAGTCCAAGGGACTCTCAAGAGTCTTCTCCAACACCACAGTTCAAAAGCATCAATTCTTCAGCGCTCAGCTTTCTTCACAGTCCAACTCTCACATCCATACATGAGCACTGGAAAAACCATAACCTTGACTAGACGGAACTTTGTTGGCAAAGTAATATCTTTTCTTTTCAATATGCTATCTAGGTTAAAATGCACTTATTACATATTAGCATGAACACTGAAAAACATTATAGTTATTGCTAATAAAAAAGTAAAAACATTAACAATGACCAATGCAATCTAAAATGACACATAAAAGGAAAATAATGAAAGAATGGAAAACAGAGTAGAATGGTGGTAGCTAGGGGCTGAGGACCATGGTAGGGGAAATGAGTAGTGAAAGAGTACAAACTTCCAGTAATAAGATGAGTAAGTAATGGATATTCAAATATGTTTTAAAAGACCAAACTGGAATTGAGTTAGATGAGCACTAAATTAGATTAAAATTAAACAAAATTCATAACAGATATTTTGACAAAGCATAAATATTGTAAAAATAAATAATATGCTTAATCATGAGTCTAAAAGAATACACAACTAAGTTTTGAAAAATTGAACTGATACATAATATATGTTCAGTCAGTTTAGTTGCTCAGTCATGTCTGACTCTTTGTGATCTCCCCAAGGATTGTAGAAGCCAGGCTTCCCTGTCCATCACCAACTCCTGGAGCATAATCAAACTCATCCCCATTGCTTTGGTGATGCCATCCAACCATCTCCTCCTCTGTCATCCCATTCTCCTCCCACCTTCAATCTTTCCCAGCATCAGGGTCTTTTCAAATGAATCACTTCTTCGCATCAGGTGGAAAAAGTATTGGAGTTTCAGTTTCAGCATTAGTCCTTTCAATGAATATTCAGGACTGATCTCCTTTAGGATTGACTGGTTGGATCTCCTTGCAGTCCAAGGGACTCTCAAGAGTCTTCTCCAACACCACAGTTCAAAAGCATTGATTCTTTGGTGCTGAGCTTTCTTTATCATCCAGCTCTCACATCCATATATGACAACTGGGAAAACCATAGTTGTGAATAGATAGATTTTGTTGGTAAAGTAATGTCTCTGCTTTTAAAGATGCTGTCTAGTTTGGTCATAGCTTTCCTTCCAAAGAGTAAGCATCTTTTAATTTCATGGCTGCACTCAATATCTGCAGTGATTTTGGAACCACCACCACCCCCCCCACCACCAAAAAAATAAATAAATAAAGTCTGTCACTGTTTGCACTGTTTCCCCATCTATTTGCCAGGAAGTGATGGGACCAGATGCCATGATCATAGTTTCCTGAATGTCAAGTTTTAAGCCAAATTTTTCAGTCTCCTCTTTCAATTTCATCAAGAGGCTCTTTAAATCCTCTTTACTTTCAGCCATAAGGGTGGTATCATCTGAATATCTGAGATTATTGATACTTCTGGAAATCTCGATTCCAGCTTGTGCTTCATCCAGCCTGGCATTTCACATGATGTATTCTGCATATAAGTAAAATAAGCAGGGTGACAATATGGAGCCTTGATGTACTCCTTTCCCTATTTAGAACCAGTCTGTTGTTCCATGTCCAGTTCTAACTGTTGCTTCCTGACCTGCATACAGAGTTCTCGAGAGGCAGGTCAGGTGATCTCGTATTCCTATCTGTTTAAAATTTCCACAGCTTGTTGTGATCCACACAGTCAAAGTCTTTGGCATAGTCAATAAAGCAAAAGTAGATGTTTTTATAAAAGACTTAAAATCTTTTTTTTTCTCTTTTTGTAGGATCTTCCCTTGTGGCTCAGATGGTAAAAGAATCTGCCTGCAGTGCAGGGGAGTGCAATGCAGGAGACTGCAGTTTCAATCCCAGGGTCAGGAAGATCCCCTGGAGAAGGGAATGACTACCCACTCCAGTATTCTTGCCTGGAGAATCCCATGGATAGAGGATGCTGGCAGGCTACAGTCCATGGGATAACAAAGAGCTGGACATGACTTGAGCAACGAACAGTTTCACATTCCCATGCAGGATTTAATTCCCTGGCAGAGATTGAATCCTACCCCATGCAGTGGAAGCATGGAGTCTTAACCACTGGACAAAAAGAGAAGTCTCCAGAAGATGCAAAAATCGGACAGCACAAAATGTATGTAAAGGAGAAATATTAAACTTCAGAATAAGATTCAAAGTAAGTTGATATCAACTTAAATTAGACTATTATGGATACAAATTGTTATAAATAAGCCTATAACACAGAGACTGAAAATAAAAGGTTGGAAAAAGATATTCTCTGCTAATAGAAGCTAAAATAAACCTGGAAGAGCTATACTTAAAACAAACAAACAAAAAGAATAGACCTCAACACAAAGTCTGTAATAAGAGACAAAGAAAGATGTCACATAATGTTAAAGGTTCAGCAGTATGTGAACCGTGAACTTATAGATGTTCAAGCTGGTTTTAGAAAAGGCAGAGGAACCAGAAATAAAATTGCTAACATCTGCTGGATCATTGAAAAAGCAAGAAAGTTCCAGAAAAAACATCTATTTCTGCTTTATTGACTATGCCAAAGCCTTTGACTGTGTGGATCACAATCAACTGTTGAAAATTCTGAAAGAGATGGGAGTACCAGACCACCTGACCTGCCTCTTAAGAAATCTGTATGCAGGTCAGGAAGCAACAGTTAGAACTGGACATAGAACAATAGACTGGTTCCAAATAGGAAAAGGAATACATCAAGGCTGTGTACTGTCACCCTGCTTATTTAACTTATATGCAGAGTACATCATGAGAAACACTGGGCTGGAAGAAGCACAAGTTGGAATAAAGATTGCTGGGAAAAATATCAATAACCTCAGATATGCAGATGACATCATCCTTATGGCAGAAAGTGAAGAGGAACAAAAAGCCTCTTGATGAAAGTGAAACATGAGAGTGAAAAAGTTGGCTTAAAGCTCAACATTCAGAAAACGAAGATCATGGCATCTGGTCCCATCACTTCATGGGAAATAGATGGGGAAACAGTGTCAGACTTTGTTTTGGGGGGCTTCAAAATCACTGTAGATGGTGATTGCAGCCAAGAAATTAAAAGATGCTTACTCCTTGGAAGGAAAGTTATGACCAACCTAGACAGCATATTAAAAAGCAGAGACATTACTTTGCCAACAAAGGTCCATCTAGTCAAGGCTATGGTTTTTCTAGTGGTCATGTATGGCTGTGAGAGTTGGACTATAAAGAAAGCTGAGCACAGAATAATTGATGTTTTTGAATTGTGGTGTTGGGGAAGACTTTTGAGAGTCCCCTGGATAGCAAGGAGATCCAACCAGTCCATCCTAAAGGAGACCAGTCCTGGGTGTTTATTGGAAGGATTAATGTTGAGGCTGATGCAAAGAGCTGACTCATTTGAAAAGACCCTGATGCTGAGAAAGATTGGGGGCAGGAGGAGAAGGGGACAACAGAGGATGAGATGGTTGGATGGCATCTCTGACTCAATGGACATGGGTTTGGGTGGACTCTGGGAGTTGGTGATGGACAGGTGGTGTGCTGTGGTTCATAGGGTCGCAAAGAGTCGAACACGTGTGAGTGACTTAACTGAACCTAACTGAATGTTAAAGTAGTCAATCCAACAAGAGTATAAAATATGTATATATATTTATGCACCCAGCATAAAAGCATCTAAATATATGAATCAAACACTAACATACATAAAGGGAGAAATAAACAGCAACAAATTAATAGAAGTGGACTTTAATACACCACTTACATCTATGATTAGATCATCTAGACAGAAATATCTGCCTCATAAGACATGTTAGACCAGATGGACTTAGCATATTTACAAAGCATTCCATCCAAAAGCAACAGGATACAGATTCTTCTCTTTTTTTATTTTATTTTACTTTATTTTAATTTATTTTTTATTTTACTTTACAATTCTATATTGGTTTTGCCATACATTGACATGAATCCACCATGGGTGTACATGCGTTCCCAAACATGAACCCCCCTCCCACCCCCCTCCCCACAACATCTCTCTGGGTCATCCCTGCGTACAACCTAGATGTCCATCAGCAGATGAATGGATAAGAAAGCTGTGGTACATATACACAATGGAGTATTACTCAGCCATTAAAAAGTAAGCCAGAAAGATTCTTCTCAAATACACATGGATCATTTTCCAGACTAGGTCATGTGTTTGACCTCAAATCAACTCATAATAAATGTAAGAGTATTGAAATCATATCAAGAATCTTTCCCCTACCACCATGGTATGAATTAGAAATTAATTATAATTAAAAAAACTGGAAAATTGACCAACATGTGGATATTATGTGACAGGCTATTAAATGACCAACAGGCAAATGAATGTCAAAAGAGAGATCAAAAAATACCTGGTGACAAATGAAAATGGAAACACAAAAATCCAATATCTATGGATACAAGAAAGTTGAGCACTGAAGAATTGATGCTTTTGAACTGTGGTGTTGAAGAAGACTCTTGAGAGTCCCGTAGATTGCAAAGAGATCAAACCAGTCCATCCTAAAGGGACTCAGTCCTGAATATTCATTGGACGGACTGATGCTGAAGCTGAAGCTTCAATACTTTGGTCACCTGATGCAAATAGCTGACTCATTGGAAAGACCTGTATGCTGGGAAAGATTGAAGGCAGGATGAGAAGGGTGCCACAGGATGAGATGGTTGGATGGAATCACCGACTCAATGGGCATGAGTTTGAGCAAGCTCTGGGAATTGGTGATGGACAGGGAGGCCTGGCATGCTGCAGTCCATGGGGTTGCAAAGAGTCAGACATGACTGTGTGACTGAACTGAACTGACTGATGGGATACCACAAACCAGTTCTATGAGAGAAGTTCATAGCAGTACAAGTCTACCTTAGGAAAGAAAAAAAAAAAATCTCAAATAAATGATTTAAAATGATAGCTCAAGAGACTAGAAAAAGGAAGAACAAGTGAAACCAAAGTTAGAAGAAAGGAAAGAAAAATTAGAGCAAAAATAAATGAAATGGCGGCTAAATAGACATTGGGTTTCCCTGGTGGCTCAGACGGTCTCCCATAGACAGAGGAGCCTGATAGGCTACAGTCCATGGGGTCGCAAAGAGTCGGGCATAACTTAGAGAAGATCAATAAAACCAAGAGCTGGTTCTTTGAAATGTAAAGAAAACTGACAAATCCTTAACTAGAATCAACAAGGAAAAAAATCTCAAATAAACAAGAAATTAAAGAGGAAATATTACAGTTAAAACCACAGAAAAACAAAGGATCATCAAAGATTACTAGGAATAATTATAAGCCAACAAATGGACCACCTTGAAGAAACTGATAAATTCCTAGAAACATAGCACCAATCAATATTGAATCATGATAAATAGAAAATATGATTATTAACTAGGGATTGAATCAGTAATCATAAACTCCCAAAAACAAAAGTCCAGGACTAGAGTGCTTCACACGTGAATTCTTCCGAACATTTAAGAGTTTATGCCTAATCCCAAACTTCAAAAAATTAAAGAAGGAATACGTTTCAACTCCTATGAGAGCGGTGTTACTGTAGGACCAAAACCAGATATGCATCACAAAATTGTAAATCATAGACTAATATCACCAATGAATATAGATGTAAAACTCCTAAACAAAACATTAGCAAACCAGATTCAACAATACATTAAAAGGAGCTATACATACATCCTTGACATCCTATATAGTGTCTAGATCAAGTGGAATTTATCTGAGAGATGAAAGGAGGATTTGATATTTGAAAATCAATAAATGTGATACACTGCATTAACAAATTAAAAAATAAAAATCATATGAAAATTTCAATAGATGCAGAAAAGCTCAGCATCCATTTATGATAAAAAATTTCAACAAAGTGGGTATGCATGAAACATACTTCAACATAATAAAAACCATTTATGACAAACCTACAGCCAACATCATACTCAATGGTAAAATGTTGAAAGCATTTCCTCTAAGATCAGGAGCAGGATAAGGTTGCCTCACAACTTTTATGTAATATAATATTAAAAGTTCCAGTTGCAAAATTCAGACAATAAAAAATATTGAAGAAATCCAAATTGGAAAAGAGGAAGGAAACTGTCACTGATGATGTGATACTATATATAGGAAATTCTAAAAATACCAAAAAGCTATTAAAACTTATCAAAGAATTTAGTAGAGTTACAAAATGCAAAAGTTTGTAGTCATAAGTCAGTTGTATTTCTACACATTAACCGCAGATTACCAGAAAGAAAAATAAGAAAACAATCCCACTTACCATCACATCAGAAAGAATAAATCTAACTAGGGATAAATCTAACTAAGGAGGTGAAGGACCTATATTTGGAAAACTAAAAGATGCTGATGAAAGAAACTGAAGACAACACAAACAAATGGAAAAATATCCCTTGCTCAGGGATTGGAAGAATCCAATCTATAGGGAATCTACAGATTTAATGTAATTGCTATCAAAATACCAGTAGCATTTTCCAAAGAACTAGAACAAATAATTCTAAAACTTGTATAGAATCAAAAAACACCCAAATAGCCAAAGCAATCTTGAGAAAGATTGGAGGCCAAGTGCTTCCTGATTTCAGACTATATTACAAACTTATAGTAGTTAAAATAGCATGGTGTCAGCATAAAAACAGACCTTATATCAATGGAGTGGAATAGAGAGCACAGAAGCAAACCTACACATATATGGTCAACTAAATTATGACAAAGAAGCCAAGAATATGCAATAGGAAAGGAAAATCTCTTTTATAAATGGGAAATTTGGATAGCAACATGAAAATGAAAAAATCTGGACCACTATCTTACATCATATACAGAAACTAATTTGAAATGGAGTAAAGAATTGGACATAAGGTGTGAAACCATAAAACAACCAAAAAATGCAGGCAGTAAGTTCCTTGACATAGGTCTTGGAGATCATTTTTTAAACTGACACCAACTGGATTACATCAAACTAAAAAGCTTCTGTACAGCAAAAGAAACCATCAAAAGCTGAAAAGACAAACTACTGAAGGTGAGAAAATATTTACAAATCATATGTCTGATAAAGGGCTAGTATCTAAAATAAAGAAAGATCATAATTCAAAAGTACAAAACACCAAGTAATTAAAAAAATAGGTATCCATGCATACTAAGTCACTTCAGTCATGTCCGACTCTCTGTGATCCTATGGACTGTAGCCCACCAGGCTCTTCTGTCCATGGACAGACGATATTAATAGACATACAGACAGTCAACAGTTATAACAAAATATGTTCTACATCTTTAAACACTGGGAAATACAAATCAAAATCACAATGAGATATCACCTCGTATCTGTTAAAATGACTAGACTAGAAATAACAAGTATTAATGAGGATTTGGAAAAAGAGAACCTGTGCACTGTGTGTGGGAATGTAAATTAGTATAACCACTGTGGAAAAGAGTAGGGAGGATCCTTAAAACTGAAAAACAAGACTACTATATCATCCACCAATTTCACTCACAGGTATTTATCCCAGGAAAACAGAAACACTAACAACAGCAAAAAAATACATGCCTCTGCATGTTCATTGCAGCGTTATTTACAGCAGCCATGGCATGAAAATAACCTGAGAGTCCATAAATGGATGAACAGATAAAGACATAGTGATAAATGAATGGGAGTGTAATGAAACATCATTGAGCCATAAAAAGGAATATTGCCCTTTGTGATAACATGGATAACATCAAGGGCACTATAGTAAGTGAAATAAATCAGAGAAAGACAATTACCATATGATCTCATATATATATATGAAATCTACAAACAAACAAACCAACACCATAAATAAAGACAACAGATTGTGCTTGCCAGAGACAGAGGGGTGGGGTAGGTGAGGATTTAGTGAACTTTTTGTGTGTTTGTTTGGCTTTGGTTTAAATTGAAAACAAAAACAAAAACAAAAACAAAAAAAAGGAAGTCAAAATAGCTTAAAATAGAAAAACAAATGAAAAAGATTTGCTCTATCTGACTTCAGTATTTATTATGAAATTGCAATAATCAAGAGGTATAGCATTGGCATAAGGACAGAATAGTACATAATGGAACAAGATAGAGCGTACAGAAATAGACTGTATATATATACACACACATATATATATTCAGTTAGCTTTCAACAAACAAGCAAAGAATTTCAGTGGAGAAAGGATCATCCACCTACCTGTGCTGGAATGATTAGATATCCATATGCCAAAAAATAAACTTTGGTCCATACCTAATGTCATATTCAATGTTGATTCCAAATACTCACAGTCCTTAAATGTAAAAGTTATATCTCTTAAACTATTGGAAGGAGAAAATCTTTATGAAGTTGTTCTAAGAAAATCTTTTTATATGTGACATCAATGAATGATCCACACAAAAAATTGATATTTGGACTTCATTAAAATTAACCATTTTTCCTTTATTGAGATTTTTCAGAGACTGAAAATAATTAGGAGATTATGTTTGAAAATTTTATATCTAATACAAAATGAGTATCTATAAGATAGATGTTTCACAATCAAATTTGAATAACTAATTTTAAAATATATGACCACAGATTTAAAAAGTCACTTGACTAGATTGCATGCACAAATGGTAAACTAGCACATATAAACATGCTCAACATTGGCAGTTACTAAGGAATTAGAAATAAAAATGTATTGAGATACCACTACACATCCAGTAGAATATTTACATTTAGAGTGACCAATGGAACTCATATACACTGCCATTGGCAATTTAAGCATGCACAAATATTTTGTAAATCAGCCTTGCAGTTTCTTCCAAAAGTGAAAAATACATTTAGCATGGGATCCACTCATTCAACTTTCAGGTATTTATGCAAGAGAAATGAAGCATATGTTTTTTTACAAATACTTGTACGTGAATGCTCAAAACAACTCTATTTGTAAAAGCTTCAAAATTCCCACCCACTTATGCATATACCTTCTCCCAAATACTCTATTAATTATTAATAGAGGTGTTGTTGTAGTGACTGAAATGTAATTAAGGTCCCAATTCAAGTTACCTTAAAATTATTCAGTTGAGCCTGACATAATCACATGAATAGGAATCTGAATATGAACTTCAGGACTAGGGAAGTCAGAGACTGGTAGCATATGAAGGATTTGACATCCTGTTGATGTTTATAAAGTAAGTAGGATATCTATCAATGCTGGTAGTATGCACATTGTACAAAGAAACCAGAGAATTGGAAGCATCAACATTGTTTTACTGCATGAGGCAAAACTTAAATTTCCTTTATTCTGTGTGTGTATGTGTGTATTCATGTATAAGTTTGTGCCTACACTCACATTGTTTATTACATGGAATAACATAATGACAGGTTAAACGCAAATTATAAGAGGTTGTTAATACTATAGAACATTAAAATATGTGCTGTCAAAATTAACTGACTAAAGCAGAGAAGTAGATAGGTTAAATATTGGTACAAAAAAAACTGGTTGTAAATCATAGAGGGAATATACTCATAATTTTTTGTATTATAAACACAAACCCATAGACTTAGATGACTATATTAATAAAAATACAAATCAGAAGAAGGAAATACATAACATATATATAGCACTTATCACTGTGGTTATATGTCAGTGCTTTTTATAGGTCAGAATTTTTTGTATCTCAACATTTCTATATATTATTTTTCTATTCAATGTAATAAATGAATACTTTTGAATAAAATAATGAATAAAAAATGTAAACTACCCAGGAAATACAATGACATTTCTCAGGTCACTTTATCCAATGACTTAGCAACACAGCAACTGTTCTACCTCTCTGAATTCACTTTATCTTTCTAGGATGAAAGCTCATCTATCTCCAGCTATTATGAGCTTCTTGCTGTTTGTTCAAAATCTAGGCCACACACAAGGCTTCCTCTTGGCCTTTGCTCACTTTCTTCTTTGCTTATTACATTCTTTCTCCATGTACCTACATGGATCACTTCCTCACTCCCTTTAAGTCTCTGCTCAAATGTCACCTTACAGAGAGATTACTCCCAGACCTTATTAAAATAGCAGTTCCCTACCTTGACATTCACAATCCACAGCATCCTCTTTCCCTTTTGTCATACCATTTATTACTATATTTTAAAATTATTTGTTTAATTCTTTAACTGGAATATAAATCCATGAATGCAAGAAAAGAAATTTATATGTTTTAATTTTTGTATTATTTTTAATACCTAGACAGTGCCAAGCATACCCCCAGGGCCTGATAAATAACTGTTGATACTGTTTTGAGAAGAAAAAATAAGAAGGTCATACTCATATTTTTCCTAAAACTGAATGCCTTAACAAGCAATATTCATTTTCACATCCATTTAAAATACTTCCATGATAAATATTTTTCAGATAAATACTAATGAATTATGACCTGCTTGGAATATACACTAAAGCAAGAAGAATTTTTATTCAAGAATTCCTTCTGAGCTAGCTTAAGTACAACACTGCTCCAGAAGCCAGAACAAGCTGCATTGATCTGCTACCTATGTGCAAGAATGGGTCTTCACTTTACAAGAGACTCAAGTATGTTAAGTTCAACTGTCAACTATGAAGAAACCTAAAGTATAAACTGGGTCTTTCTTAGAAGTGTAGATTATGCCATTAATTTATGTGTCCCATATAGGAGGAAATTTAGGATGCAATATTTGAAGGAACAATTAACCTTCCAACATGATTCAGCTTGGCTGTTTCCTATAAAGATATATTTGCATCTCTATTTTATTTTCTCTTTTCCTTTATGCTAGGATTTCCATGAGGACAAAATTTTATTTTGGAATTTGCACTAAAATTATAGCAATTACCTAAAAAGACTTGTAAATATTTAGGGGCCAAGAATTTAAAGAAAAGAAAGAAAGTGAAGTCACTCAGTCGTGCCCGACTCTTTGCGACCCCATGGATAGTAGCCTGCACCAGGCTCCTCCATCCATGGGATTTTCAAGGCAAGAGTACTGGAGAGGGTTGCCATTTCCTTTTCCAGGGGATCTTCCCAACCCAGGGATTAAACCCAGGTCTCTCACATTGTAGACAGACGCATTACCGTCTGAGCCACCAGGGAAGTCCAAAGGTATATTCTAAATGATAGTAATTATTTATATTTGTAGAACTTTATTGTATATGTATATTACATATATACATATTCAGATAATCTATGAAAATTCATATTATATATGAATATATATTTCGCATTATATATTAATATTAATATCATTATGATACTATCATATATTAATATTATATATTAATATCATATATAATATTTCACATTATATATTCATATATATGTTTTTCTTTTTATTCTCTATATAATATCTATTTCTTTATATATATGTATATATATGCTTTTCTTTTTATTCTTATAACATCTGATAATTCAGAAAGGCAGTGTGTTAGTATACTCATTTTCCAACTGTGAGAGGAAATTGTCTCAATGAGAATGAGCAGTTTAAATTTATCATAGAGCATAACTGGAAAAAGGCAAAGCAAGAAATGTTCTTTCAGTTCAGTTCAGTTCAGTCGCTCGGTCGTGTCCAACTCTTTGCGACCCCATGAATCGCAGCAGCCAGGCCTCCCTGTCAGAGTTCATTCAGACTCACGTGAAATTCATTACACAGTGGTATCAAAACTACCCACACTTTCAAAAGTTGTTTCTTATGGCATAAGACCAGTGAGGGCACGTGATACAGAAGAGAAGAGTTGTGTTCATCCTACTACTCAGAGACAAGCAATTGGAGGCTTCATCTCATCGTGTGCTTCCACAGTGACTTGAGGAATGTATTTGCCGATAGACTGGCTTACCAGGTGGCTCAGTGATAAAGAATGCACTTGCCAGTGCAGGCAATGCACAAGATACAGGTCCAATCTCAGGGTTGGGAAGACCCCCTGGAGTAGGTTATGGCAATCCCTCCAGTTTTGTTTTTTTGTTTGTTTGTTTGGTTTTGGTTTTTTTGGCCTGGAAAACCCCATGGACAGAGGAGTCTGGTGGGTTACAAAATGGAGTAACAAAGAATTAGACACAATCTAGTGACTGAGCGCACTAAGCGCCGGCGGCTGCGACGCGGCGCAATAAGCGCGGCGGAGAGGAGCTATCCAAGTCCAAGGTCAGGGGCGCTGGCCGGGAGGAAACACCCCGCGTCCGAGGTCAGGGGCGGCAGCTGAGAGGAGCTACCCAGCGTCTGAGGGCAGGGGTGGCGGCCGAGAGGAGCTACCCGGCGTCCGAGGTCACTGGCGGCTGGGAGGAGACATTCCAGCGCCCAAGGTCAGGGGCAGTAGCCGAGAGGAGCTACCCCATGTCTGAGGTCAGTGGCAGCTTGGAGGAGACACCCCGTGTATGAGGTCAGACAGGCAGCCAAGAAGAGCTACACCGCATCCGAAGTCAGGGGCGGCCAGGAGAATCCACCTGGCGCCCGTGGCCAGGGGCAGTGGCCCTGAGGAGCCTCCCAGCGCCAGAGGCCAGGAGTGGCGGCCGGGAGGAGCAACCCCAGGAGCTGAGGCTGCTCAGACATAGGAGGGCCTAGAGGAGCTATCCCACATTAGGTGGGCGGGAAGGGCAACAGTAAGGAGATACCCCTCATCCAAGGTAAGGAGCAGCAGCTGTGCTTTGCTAGAGCAGTCGTGAAGAGATACTCCACACCCAAGGTAAGAGAAACCCAAGTAAGATGGTAGGTGTTGCAAGAGGGCATCAGAAGACAAACACACTGAAATCATACTCACAGAAAACTAGTCAATCTAATCACACTAGGACCACAGCCTTGTCTAACTCAAGGAAACCAAGCCATGCCCGCAGGGCAACCCAAGATGGGTGGGTCATGGTGGAGAGGTCTGACAGAATGTGGTCCACTGGAGAAGGGAATGGCAAACCACTTCAGTATTCTTGCCTTGAGAACCCCATGAACAGTATGAAAAGGCAAAATGATAGGATACTGAAAGAGGAACTTCCCAAGTCAGTAGGTGCCCAATATGCTACTGGAGATCAGTGGAGAAATAACTCCAGAAAGAATGAAGGGATGAAGCCAAAGCAAAAACAATACCCAGCTGTGGATGTGACTAGTGATAGAAGCAAGATCCGATGCTGTAAAGAGCATCTTTAGCGAACTAAAATAGACTGGAATGGGTGAATTTAACTCAGACGACCATTATATCTACTACTGCGGGCAGGAATCCCTCAGAAGAAATGGAGTAGCCATCATGGTCAACAAAAGAGTCAGAAATGCAGTACTTGGATGCAATCTCAAAATGACAGAATGATCTCTGTTCATCTCCAAGGCAAACCATTCAATATCACAGTAATCCAAGTCTATGCCCCAACCAGGAACGCTGAATAAGCTGAAGTTGAACGGTTTTATGAAGACCTACAAGACTTTTTAGAACTAACACCCAAAAAATATGTCCTTTTCATTATAGGGGACTAGAATGCTAAAGTAGGAAGTCAAGAAACACCTGGAGTAACAGGCAAATTTGGCCTTGGAATGCGGAATGAAACAGGTCAAAGACTAATAGTTTTGCCAAGAAAATGCACTGGTCATAGCAAACACCCTCTTCCAACAACACAAGAGAAGACTCTACACATGGACATCACCAGATGGTCAACACCGAAATCAGATTGATTATATTCTTTGCAGCCAAAGATGGAGAAGCTCTATACAGTCAACAAAAATAAGACCGGGAGCTGACTGTGGCTCAGATCATGAACTCCTTATTAACAAATTCAGACTTAAATTGAAGAAAGTAGGGGAAACCGCTAGACCATGCAGGTATGACCTAAATCAAATCCGTTATGACTATACAGTGGAAGTAAGAAATAGATTTAAGGGCCTAGATCTGATAGATAGAGTGCCTGATGAACTATGGAATGAGGTTCGTGACATTGTACAGGAGACAGGGATCAAGACCATCCCCATGGAAAAGAAATTCAAAAAAGCAAAATGGCTGTCTGGGGAGGCCTTACAAATAGCTGTGAAAAGAAGAGAGGCAAAAAGCAAAGGAGAAAAGGAAAGATATAAGCATCTGAATGCAGAGTTCCAGAGAATAGCAAGAAGAGATAAGAAAGCCTTCTTCAGTGATCAATACAAAGAAATAGAGGAAAAGAACAGAATGGGAAAGACTAGAGATCTCTTCAAGAAAATTAGAGATAACAGGGGAAAATTTCATGCAAAGATAGGCTCGATAAAGGACAGAAATGGTATGGACCTAACAGAAGCAGAAGATATTAAGAAGAGGTGGCAAGAATACACAAAAGAACTGTACAAAAAAAGATCTTCACGACCCAGATAATCATGATGGTGTGATCACTAATCTAGACCCACACATCCTGGAATGTGAAGTTAAGTGGGCCTTGGAAAGCATCGCTACGAACAAAGCTAGTGGAGGTGATGGAATTCCAGTGAAGCTGTTTCAAATCCTGAAAGATGATGCTGTGAAAGTGCTGCACTCAATATGCCAGCAAATTTGGAAAGCTCAGCAGTGGACACAGGACTGGAAAAGGTCAGTTTTCATTCCAATTCCAAAGAATGATCAAACTACCGCACAATTGCACTCATCTCACATGCTAGTAAAGTAATGCTCAAAATTCTCCAAGCCAGGCTTCAGCAATACATGAACCATGAACTTCCTGATGTTCAAGCTGGTTTTAGAAAAGGCAGAGGAACCAGAGATCAAATTGCCAACATCTGCTGGATCATGGAAAAAGCAAGAGAGTTCCAGAAAAACATCTATTTCTGCTTTATTGATTATGCCAAAGCCTTTGACTTTGTGGATCACAATAAACTGTGGAAAATTCTGAAAGAGATGGGAATACCAGACCACCTGACCTGCCTCTTGAGAAATGTGTATGCAGGTCAGGAAGCAACAGTTAGAACTGGACATGGAACAACAGACTGGTTCCAAATAGGAAAAGGAGTAAGTCAAGGCTGTATATTGTCACCCTGCTTATTTAACTTATATGCAGAGTACATCATGAGAAACACTGGGCTGGAAGAAACACAGCTGGTATCAAGATTGCCAGGAGAAATATCAATAACCTCAGATATGCAGATGACACCACCCTTATGGCAGAAAGTGAAGAGGAACTAAAAAGCCTCTTGATGAAAGTGAAAGTGGAGAGTGAAAAAGTTGGCCTAAAGCTCAACATTCAGAAAACGAAGATCATGGCATCTGGTCCCATCACTTCATGGGAAATAGATGGGGCAACAGTGGAAACAGTATCAGACTTTATTTTTCTTGGGCTCCAAAATCACTGCAGATGGTGACTGCAGCCATAAAATTAAAAGACACTTACTCCTTGGAAGAAAAGTTATGACCAACCTAGATAGCATATTCAAAAGCAGATATATTACTTTGCCGACTAAGGTCTGTCTTGTCAAGGCTATGGTTTTTCCTGTGGTCATGTATGGATGTGAGAGTTGGACTGTGAAGAAGGCTGAGTGCTGAAGAATTGATGCGTTTGAACTGTGGTGTCATAGAAGACTCTTGAGAGTCCCTTGGACTGCAAGGAGATCCAATCAGTCCATTCTGAAGGAGATCAGCCCTGGGATTTCTTTGGAAGGAATGGTGCTAAAGCTGAAACTACTGTACTTTGGCCACCTCATGCGAACAGTTGACTCATTGGAAAAGACTCTGATGCTGGGAGGGATTGGGGGCTGGAGGAGAGGGGGACGACAGAGGATGAGATGGCTGGATGGCATTACTGACTTGATGGATGTGAGTCTGAGTGAACTCTGGGATTTGGTGATGGACAGGGAGGCCTGGCGTGCTGTGATTCATAGGGTCACAAAGAGTCAGATACGACTGAGCGACTGAACTGAACTGAACTGACTGATTGAGCACAAGGACAACACAAGAACAATAGGTAATAGACTTTTGTAATGCCCTGAGGTTTTATGGATGAATAAATATTTGCCCTGCCCTCATACCTTTCACTTTCAGTAAGTAAAGAGGCATGTAATGTAGACCACATGAGTAAGTTAATATAACACAATAGTGGAATTTTTTTTAATAAAGTGAAATGGAGTTATGAGTAGAGACTGGCTGTGGGGTAGGATAACTACTCTTTGGTTGGATGGAGAGGAAATTGACTTCTGTTGAGGTGACTCTTGATAAGAGACTTAGTAAAGCTGTCTCAGTTTGCCAAAGACTGACGGGCTTACTGGAAGACCAGGAAACTGGGTAAGCTGGGAGCAAACCAGAATGAGTTGTTTGCTTTTGATCTGAATGAGAAGGGTCTACAGGCAAGAACTGTAGGCAGAGGTAACAACAAGAATAAAGACAATAGTCAACTGTCTAGAGAACAAATACTACAAAAGTGAATGCCAAGGCTATACTAAATGGGCTTATTGCTAAAAGAGAAAATTACAGTTTCTTCTAAAACTGTTAAGCAAGACAAAATTAAGAGAAATGAAAACAAATCTGCTACTTACAAATCTCGTTTTAAAAAAAGCTTCAGGATGAACCGACCTAATTCTGTTTTAGTCCTTTGTACCACCTTTTTAAATTATGCAACCTAATTAACAAGCAGATTTAGATGGATATATGCCTGCACACGCCTTGCTATGGTAAAAGAATAAAGATATTGTAGGACATTCTGATCCTGCCTCTTCCTGGGAATGTTTAAAGATATTTTAGAAAACCACCTCTTTTTCCTTCACAACCCTCATATATAACCCTATTCAAGATGAGAACTCTCACATTTTCTCTGAATTGTCGTTTCCTGTGGGATCAGTATATAATGCTGTACCCTGGAACTGTAGTCAATTTTAGTTATTATTAGCTTCTGATATGCAAAATGGTACAATGATAAACACGCATGGCTATTATCAGTATAGGTGAAGTGAGTTATGTGGAATGAGGATGCTAAGACTTTCTGTCTTAATTTTAAAAACAGAAATTATACAAGATAAAAAAGAAAAACCTACTCATATATAATCATATGACATATATATATATACTGTATAATCTCAGTTTGAGCTATGTGGCAGGCAAGATTCTGATAGGCACCCCAGAGCCAATGAAACTCATCCCTGTATAATTCTCTCTCCTTGAGTATAGAAAACCTTTCAGTATTACACTTGTGATTATGTTATTGAATGTTAAGTGTTAAGTCATGCAGTCATGTCTGACTCTTTGCAACACAATGGTCTGTAACCCACCAGGCTCCTTGTCCATGGGATTCTCCAGGAAAGATTATTAGAGAAGGTTTCCAGCCCCTTCTCCAGGGATTGCTCCTGACCCAGGGATCAGACCCAGGTCTTCTACATTGCAGACAGATTCTTTACTGCCTGAGGCACCAGGGAACCCACCTGATGAGTATCTTATTCAGTTCAGTTCAGTCGCTCAATCATGTCCGACTCTTCCAGACTCCATGGACTGCAGCATGCCAGGCTTCCCTGTCAATCATCAACTCCCAGAATTTGCTCAAACTAATGTCCATTGAGTCGGTGATGCCATACAACCATCTCATCCTTTGTCGTCCCATACTCCTGCTTTCAATCATTCCTAGCATCAGGGTCTTTTCCAGGGAGTCAGTTCTTTGCATCAGGTGTCCAAATTATTGGAGTTTCAGCTTCAGCATCAGTCCTCCCAATGAACATTCAGGACTAATCTCCTTTAGGATTGACTGGTTGGATCTCCTTGCAATCCAAGGGACTCTCAAGAGTCTTCTCCAACACCACAGTTCAAAAGCATCAATTCTTTGGCACTCAGCTTTCTTTATAGTCCAACTCTCACATACATACATGTCTCTTGGAAAAAGCCATAGCTTTGACTAGATGGACCTTTAATGGCAAAGTAATGTCTCTGCTTTTAAATACTCTGTTTAGGTTGGTCATAGCTTTTCTTCCAAGGAGCAAATGTCTTTTAATTTCATGGCTGCAGTCACCATCACAGTGATTTTGGAGCCCCAAAACATAAAGTTTGTCACTGTTTCTACAGTTTTCTCATCTATTTGCTGTGAAGTGATGGGACTGGATGCCATGACCTTAGTTTTTTGAATGTTGAGTTTTAAACCAGCTTTTTTACTCTCCTCTTTAACTTTCATCAAGAGGCTTTTTAATTCCTCTTCACTTTCTGCCATAAGGGTGGTGTCATCTGCATATCTGAGGTTATTGATATTTCTCCTAGCAATCTTGATTCCAGCTTGTGTTTCTTCCAGCCCAGCGTTTCTCATGATGTACTCTGCATATAAGTTAAATAAGCAGGGTGACAATATACAGCTTTGACATACTCTTTTCCTGGTTTGGAACCAGTCTCTTGTTCCATGTCTGGTTCTAATTGCTGCTTCTTGACCTGCATACAGATTTCTCAGGAGGCAGGTCAGGTGGTCTGCTATTCCCATCTCTTTAAGAATTTTAAATAGTTTGTTGTGATCCATACAGTGAAAGTCTTTGGTATAGCCAATAAAGCAGAAATCAATGTTTTTCTGGAACTCTCTTGCTTTTTTGATGATCCAACTGATGTTGGCACGTTGATCTTTGGTTCCTCTGCCTTTTCTAAAACCAGCTTGAACATCTGGAAGTTCATTGTTCACATATTGTTGAAGACTGGCTTGGAGAACTTTGAGCATTACTTTATTAGCAAGTGAAATGAGTACAATTGTGCAGTAGTTTGAATATTCTTTGGTATTTCCCTTATTTGGAAATGGAATGAAAACTGACCTTTTCCAGTCCTGTGGCCACTGCTGAGTTTTCCAAATTCGCTGGCATACTGAGTGCAGCACTTTAACTGCATTCAGTTAGGATTAGAAATATCTCAGCTGAAATTCTATCACCAAACACTAGCTTTGTTTATAGTGATGTTTCCTAAGGTCCACTTGACTTCACATTCCAGGATCTCTGGCCCTAGGTGAGTGATCACAACGTCATAGTTATCTGGGTGATTATGTTATTGGGCCCACTCAATAAACAACAGAAAGAATACTGCAAATGTAATTTACATTATTAACAAATTGACCTGAGCTAACAAAAAGTGAGATTATACAGGTTTTTTGGCAGTCTCACTATCTCTTCAAATTTCAACTAGAAGTCAGAGATAGAGGAAGAAAATACTATTCAAAACAGATGAAGGATATGACTTCCCATTGCTGATTTTGAAGAAGGAGGGGCATGGGACAGCTGGTAGCTTCCAGGAAAGACAGACTCCCAGCAAAGGGGATTCTTACAGCAACACAAATGTGCTTGAAATGGATTCTTCTCTAGAGTCCTCAGATAAGTGCCCCATTCAGTTGCTATCTGGAGCATGAAACCTTCAGCAGAGAATCCATTTGAACGGCTTCTGGACTTGTGACAAGCAGAAATGTGAGATCATGAATGGGTGTTGGATTAGGTCACTAAGACTGTGGCATTTTGCTATGTAGCAAAAGAAAACTGATATAAGCAGGATATTGAGTGCCAAATGGCCAAGCCCTATGATACAGGTAGGAAGAACAATAATCACATATAACTCAAAGTGTTACTGTGAAATATCTGTGACAGTCTTGTACAAATGAATAAAATATGTGGGGTTGGAAAGAGACAAAACTGAGCACACACACACACACACATACACACACACACACACACACAGAAAATATTACAACCTCAAAATGCAATAAACATAAAGCATGAATGAGCTACTGCACTTTATGTTTATTGTTTGGTTGTCTTCAATATGAAGTGCTCAAATAAATTAGGGGCTTGGGATTAACACAGATATACTACTATATAGAAAATAGATAACCAACAAGGACCTACTGTATAGCACAAGGGACTATACTCAATATTTTGCAATAGCCTAAAGGAGAAAGAATGAATATATATATATATATGTATACACAACTGAAAGTAATACAATATTACAAATCAGTAGATGAGATAGTTATTATTTGGGAATGTTTAATGTGTTTCTTTCAGAGACAAGTTATATAAGATTAACTTGGTAAGCAAAGAGTCATAACTCATGGAATTATGAAGTGGAGATGTTTGCTTTGACAATTTTTTTGTTTATTTTACCAGTGATTTTGACAAGGATGAAATGAGAAATTGAGGGAAAATATATCACTGCCAGTATTATACACTGATCAATGATATGGAATTTTTAAGATAGAAAGATGTTGGACAGATAGATGGATAAATAGGTAGATAGATACTGGATGCCATGTTAGCACAAGGGATTAAATTGTTAAGTCATAACACAAATTACAAATGCCATAAACTTCCCTAAAGACTCAAAGTTTACAGGCAAGCACAAGTCATAAAGGATATGTTATTTTCTAGAAATATTTAAATTCATCAGATGCAGTTTTTAATAAAACATCTCTGTTTATTCCCTGCATTAGGACTCTCTTTGGTTTATATTTAATAAAGCTATAGTAATCAGCTTTCTTTTTTGAGTATGTAACATATGTTTCATGTATATGGTTTTGAATCCTCAGAACAAACACAAAAGGCTCAGAGCAGTTTATAAAATGGTCAGGGTTACTGAGAAAACACTGATAGAGAAACTGGGATCCAGGTCATCTGCCAACAAACCAGTTTATTAAATAGAGCAATTTCAGCTTGAGAACTATTTCATTTTATATACACTGTTAATAACCAAATAGAATATACTTGTGTGGCTACTACCCCTCAAACATATAAATTCGAGTTCATTTACAATAATCAATTCAATCTGAGCAAGAAGAACCTATTAAATTATTTTGTAGCTAGGGGCCCCCGTTTTCCACTAGTAAATGACATTAACTTGTTTAAAAAGAGGTTTGTTTGAAGACAATTGCATGGAGGTCTTATTGAGGTCATTTACTCATCTAGCCATCCTCCCAGATAGGGCTGGAGTGAGGGATTGTTAATTTATTAATTCTTTCATTCTTAGATTTTATACTCCAACATTTTTGGTAAAAATTAATATACTGTTGTAGAAGTTTAAATATATATCTATAAATTATAGATCCACTGAACAATTTTTTTAATATTGAAATAAGCAACATCCAAAAAGGATGGAAAACTTTGATTATATATAATAATTCTTATATAATTTATAATTTAGACATTTATGTAATATGATATTGAGTCTAGTACCGGAGAAGGCAATGGCACCCCACTCCAGTACTTTTGCCTGGAAAATCGCATGGATAGAGGAGCCTGGTAGGCTGCAGTCCATGGGGTCGCTAGAGTCGGACACGACTGAGCAACCTCACTTTCACTTTTCACTTTCATGCATTGGAGAAGGAAGTGGCAACCCACTCCAGTGTTCTTGCCTGGAGAAACCCAGGGACAGGGAAGGCTGGAGGGTTGCCGTCTCTGGGGTCGCACGGAGTTGGACCCTACTGAAGTGGCTTAGCAGCTAAGTACTGTACACACATTGGAGAAGGAAATGGCAACTGACTTCAGTATTCTTGCCTGGAAAATGCCATGGACAGAGGAGCTGGGCAGCCTACAGTTCACTGGTCATAAAGAGTAGGACATGACTTAGCACGTGCATGCACACACATGCACACACACACACACAACAGACACTTACAGATATTTCCTCATTAGATGTTTGCAGCAAATGTATAAGATGAGTTTTTATCATTAGTTCATAACTGAGGGAAATGAGCCTCAGAGTTATTAAATAACTTAGTCACAGCCTCAAAAAGAGTGAATGACATAACTAGGATCTAAATTGACTTTTATCTCACTCTAGTATTATTTCCACTGTATACGTATATGTGAGAGAGACACACATGGGGAAAGAATAGAATAACATAAATAAGAGGCAGGAAATATGAACAATAGACAAAAACTCATTAGCTAACCAGCAGCAAACAACTGCTTGAAATATGTTATATCATTTTATAGGTAAGCTGCATGTAACTATTAGCTTCTATAAAACATGTTGTGTTTTGTTCACCCCAGAGAGAATAAATCAAAATAATGCCATTTATTTTCTTACTGAATGAATGTTAATATGTATGACAATCATGTGAGAAGAGTCAGGTGGCAGAAATGAGTAGGAGATTCTAATGGTATTAGAGAAAACTGAAATGGCTCAGGGCAATCCTTTGCTTTACTTATTTATAATATCAGAATAAGATTTTTTTTGAAAAATAAAAAATGGTCAGGGTCTGTATTCCATTATTGTGACCTGCTTAAGATGTAGGGAGTAAAAGGTTTTGACTCAAAAATGTGTAGTTGATTAAATTCTAAAATAGAGTTTTATAAGATTTTGCAGTGGAGGGTGCTATATAAAGTGTTTGAATGCAGAATAAGATCTTATCTATTGTTTTATTTGAGTGATTCTATGTAAGTAATGCAGGATTCCCAGATGGCTTAGTCAGTAGCCAGTCTGCCTGCAATGAAGGAGACACAGGTTCAATCCCTGGGTTGGGAAGATCCCCTGGAGAAGGAAATGACAACCCACACCAATATTCTTACCTGGAGAACTCCATGGACAGAGGTGCCTGGAGGGCTATAGTCCATGGTGTCACAAAGAGTTGGACTCAACTGAGTGGCTAATACTTTCACTTTCTACTTCCATTTAAGTAAAGATCTGAAGCCTAAATATTTTCTAAATTTGATTTATAAAAAGGGACAGGGAGGAAGACATATCAAATCATCTAGCCATTTGTCTAGGAAAAAAATGTACATATTTATTGACTAAAGGGGAAGTATTACTTACACTGAAAATTGCTTGAGCATATAACTGAATACTCCCCATGTACCCATCTCATTTATTTCAAAGAAAGCAAATGTGCAGGTATATTACTGATGTGGAGTGTTTGTATCAAAATTGAAAAACAGTTATGTTGCAAAAGTTATATATTTGCAATAAATCACATTGGCAATATAGGTTGTTGAATGTAAAAAAAATATATTTATAAGAGAAGAAAAAGTGTAAATTTATTTTCTATGAAAGCAGAATATTTTCTAATAAAATATTGAATAGAAAACTAATTTATGACAGAACATGAGTTGCTTTGGTTATATACTGTGATAAACACAGGACCTAAGGATATGAAAAATCCAGCAAAATATGCCTCCCTAGGCATGAATAAAAAACTTTTAATTGTGATTGATTCATGCAAATTTTCTCTGTATTTATGCAAATTAGCTTTCATACTTGCAAGGAATTAAAAAATGTCCCTTTGATTCACTACATTAAAAATATAGCTTAGAAATGTCATGGGTAACATAATATCCCTAAGATTTTTATAGGTATTTTATTCCCCCCTTTTTAAAAATTAAATCATATAAATATTAAGCATGAAACATGTTACCATGAATCCTAGTACTGAATTCTTAAAATTGACCTCAATACATAATACCCATTAAGAGCTTAAAGAAAAACAACACAGTGTTGAGAGATTTACATTTCTGTGCTGACTGGGCTCTTGCTGGTTAAAGTTATGATCAGACCATGTGAGGTAAGACTCCATCTCTGAATTTAACAACTCTGTAGTTACAGACACCTTATTTCACCTTGTTGTATCTCAATGGGTTTGTTGTTAGAATTGAATGAGATCGTGTAGAGCACTTAGAAAATTACTTGGCATATTGTTAAGGTTTAACATATATTAGCTTTTATAGTCTTTTTACATATGGACATAACCTTTCTTAAAGTTCACACCACTTTCAGACAAAATTGAAAAATTATTTTGGTCAAATTCAAATAAAAAAGAAAAGTTAAAAAAAAACAGTGAAAGGGAATAAATGTAATGGATAATAAGTGACAAACATTGTGAAGGAAACTGTGTATTAAGTGAGTCACATTTAGTTTTCATATGAAAACTTCTGAGATGAAGTTTTTCTTTAATTTCCATGATATATGAAGGCTTAATGAGTAAATAAATTAGTCAAGGTCACACAACTAAGTATTGGTGACAAAATTTCACCTTCAGCAATAGAAGGAATGAGGCAATTATGAGGAAATGAGAATTAATAAAATATATGAATATATGCAGAGAACATAATGAGAAATACTGGACTGGATGAAGCACAAGCTGGAATCAAGATTTCTGGGAGAAATACCAATAACCTCAGATATGCAGATAACACCACCCTTATGGCAGAAAGTGAAGAGGAACTAAAGAGCCTGAAAGTAAAAGTGAAAGTGAAAGAGGATAATGAAAGAGTTGGCTTAAAACTCAACATTCAGTAAACTAAGATCATGGCATCTGGTCCCATCACTTCATGGCAAATAGATAGGGAAACCATGGAAACAGTGGCAGACTTTATCTTTGGGGGCTCCAAAATCACTGCAGATGGTGATTGCAGCCATGAAATGCAATCATGGCTTACTCCTTGGAAGGAAAGTTATGACCAACCTAGATAGCATAATAAAAAGCAGAGACATTAGTTTGCCAACGAAGGTCCATCTAGTCAAAGCTATGGTTTTTCCAGTAATCATGTATGGGTGTGAGAGTTGGACTGTGAAGAAAGCTGAGAGACGAAGAATTGATGCTTTTGAACTGTGGTATTGGAGAAGACTCTTGAGAGTCCCTTGGACAGCAAGGAGATCCAACAAGTCTATCCTAAAATAAATAAGTCTTGAATGTTCATTGGAAGGACTGATGCTAAAGCTGAAACACCAATACTCTGGCCACATGATGTGTGAACTGACTTATTGGAAAAGACCCTGATGCTGGGAAACATTGAAGGCGAGAGGAGAAGGAGACGATGGAGGATGAGGTGGTTGGATGGCATCATGGACTCAATGGACATGAGTCTGAGTAAACTCTGGGAGTTGGTGATGGACAGGGAGGCCTGGCGTGCTGCAGTCCATGGAGTTTCAAAGAGTCGGACACGACTGAGTGACTGAACTGAACTGAATGGATGAATTTTTATTTATTAATCTTGACTTATAAAGCAGCAGCACATGCTATATATTCAGTTCCCAGTAATATTAGTGTTTATCTCTTGACTCCTATGTCAGTTTCTTTAACATTTCTTCCCTCACCCTGCAAACTTCCATTTAGTTCTTATTTTCAGCTATCACCAAGAAATTCCACACATTCATTTAATAAGCTACTATGTCAGACAACATAGGCACTAAAATGGAGTAATAAACAGAGTGGAATAATACTATATTTTGGCCTATATAGTTACTTTGGTATTTTGGAGGATATACATTTCCGAACATATAGATGTTTCATGGTCATATTGATGACACTTCAAACAAATATAGAGGGTGTAGAGAAGATGATAATGATGCTGATAAAGACTTCTGCCACTGCCGAGTGGAGGGTATGGAAATTATATCTATAAGTTTTAGTTATAACCCTGAGTAGAACTTGAAAAAAAAAATCACTGATCTTATTTCTGTCCTTAGTCTATATATTCATTGATTCGAGTGCATTTTCTTCAAGGAAAGTAAAATGTTCTTTTACTTTAAGGTACAGAAGATCATGGTTCAAATAAAATGGGTATAAAGTAGAAATCAATAATACTCTGGGGCTAAAGGAATGTATAATTTTCTGACACAGTAAATGAAATGAAATTGAACTATAGAGGAACCTGTAAATATTTGCCAAACAGACTGCAATGACAACAGTAACAACAGTTAACTTTTATTAAGAATTTTTCATGCTAGGCACTGTAATCATTTTACATGTATTATCTCACTAATTTTTTGTAGTCTATATATGAGTAAAAAGAGTTTTAGAAAAGTTATTTGCATTATATTAAGTAGCTTTTCCATCATTGATTAAAAGTAACAGTGGCAGGAAACTGCCTCTATTTGAGAAATGCATTACAGTGACAGAGACTGTAGCATGCTGACAGAAACCAAATTAATTAGAATATGCAGGAAGAGTAAAGCTTTCATCTAGATATTTGATTAACAAGATATACAGGAGTCAGCAGTTTTCTTCTTCTTTTTTTTCAAGTTATTGGTTGGAAAACTAGTGTGGTTTGCAGAATAATGTCTTCCCAAAGATTTTCACTCTAATGCTTTCAATCTGTGAATATGTTACTTCCAGGACAAAAGGAACTTGGCATGTGTGGTTAAATTAAGAATTTTGAGGTAGGGAGATTATCCCAGATTATCCAGATGTAATCATGTGTTCTTTTAACTGAAAAAGAGAGTTAAAATGATCAGAATCAGAGAGAAATTTGAAGATGCTACACTGTAAGTTTGTAGATGGAGAACTGGATCCATAGGTCAAGGAATATAAGTGGTTTCTAGAAGACAGAAAATGTAAGGAAATAGATTCCCCTATTCTATGAATTCCAGAAAGTAAAGCAACCATGCTAAAACACTGATGTGAGCTCAATAAATCCAGTCCTGGACATCTGCCCTCCAGAACTGTGAGATAATAAATGTATGTCCTTTTAAGACATTAAATGTGTGATTATTTATTATAACTAACAGTACTGTCTTTGTAAAGATTACAATATGAAATAATATTGAACATTTGAAGGGGCAGGCTTTAGGGGCAAATAATAATGAGCAAATAATAGCCATAATTTAATTGAACATATACTATGTGCAAGACAATTATGCTAATATCAACTTACTGATGAATGTAAGTAGTTTCTAGAAGACAGAAAATGTAAGGAAATAGATTCTCCTCTCCTAGGCATTCCAGAAAGTAAAGCAACCATGCTAAAACATTGATGTGAACTCAATTTCATTTTTTAGAAACTAGAAGAGTTTCATGAACTTAAATGCATGTATATTCAAGGGACAGAGAGTAAATGGTAAAACTGAGAAACATCAGAAGAGAAATTCAGAAGCATGATGTCATTTAAAGAATATTTATTATCGATTAAAAAAAAAAAGCTTTCAGTTACTACTACAACAATAAATGTGACCTATCCAAATAGGAAAGATTCCATGGCTAATAAGTGATGAAAAACCTATACAGAATGCTCTATTATCAACTTACCTGTGATACATATTAAATTATCAAAGTATAAATGCAAAGTTTTAAAAATGTAATTGATCAAGGTCTTAATTAAATTTACTGGAATTTCTAGTAAAATGCTATCCTTTGTAGCAGTTCAAAATTGTAAATGTCTTTGAACTTAAAAGAAATAATACTTAATATTCTTGACATATTTATTATATCACAGCAGAATTTTTCTCTGGATTAACTTTAAGCCAATAGTTTATATTAGGGAGGGTTCAATTTTTTCCGGGTTGGGAATAAAAATAGCTGTATAGCCTAAAAATATGTTAGCATATAGATTGATAGCTTTCATAAACAAATGAGCCAAACTATTCTCTAAAGAATTATAGTCAACAAATTATTTTAGTCACATACATTCCCTCATGGCTCAGATGGTAAAAGCATCTGTTGGCAATGCAGGAGACCCAGGTTCGATCCCTGGGTGGTGAAGATCCTCTTGAGAATGAAATGGCAACCCACTCCAGTACTCTTGCCTGGAAAATTCCATGGATGGAGGAGCCTCGTAGGCTACAGTTCATGGGGTCACAAAGAGTCGGACACGACTGAGTGACTTCACTTCACAGCTTCTTCACAAGTCTAGAAATATGTTTGAAAAGACACAGAAGGATGTGGAATCAAAAATTTAAATCTTTTCTTTGTGGAAACACTACTAAGAAAAAATTAAGGGATTTAGATCCCAACAGTTAGATAACCGATGTTATGTTTAGTTGATAAAGTTGCTGCAGTATACACTGGAGGGAAATGCTTAAGAAAAGATGAATTACCAAGCTTTAATAATAGTGAAAGCAAGGCATACTGACAACTGTTACAGAAAGAGGATGCATGAAAGAAAAGAATGTCCTGAAATGTATGAGATGTGTGAAAAGAATACCTCCATGTATGTGGGGTTTGAGGTAAAATTAGAAATTAAAGGCTATGATAATAATGTGCGATTATGTGATTGGCAGGATTGTGTTAATGGTAATAAAAATAGGGAAACCATCTATCATTTCAACATCATCAAGTTCACTGAATTCCAGTTTGCCATATTTAACTTGACACTTACATAGCCTTGCTCATTTTCGTGAAATCTGTTTCTCATAATTTATATTTTGAGTTATGTTTCCTTCTCCAGAAAGGGTTCTTATTTGATTTCTAATTTTTACTTTAAACATATTACATTAAATATATAGTAATGTACATTCATTATATAAATACTATATTAAGCAAATATAAACATATACAATTGACAATAATTTAATTGATATTCATGTACCCAACACCCAGCATTCACAGCCTTGACTTATACTCAATGTTATTTCACACTATCCCTAATGTTCCTTGCCTGTATTTTTTAAAGAAAATCCCAATATGGCATGTATCAGATATCATTTCCTCAGTGTGTTTCTTTGAAAGAGAAACGTACTTTAAAAGTAAAACTCAATGACAAAATCATTCAGATGCCTATAAAATTAATAATAGTTATTTAATAGTATTTTCAGTCTCTAGTCAAGGTTATAGTTGCCTTACAAATATCATTTAAACAATTACAAATATTTACTTGAAGCTAGATCCAGACACAGCTCATACATTGTGAAGAATTACTGTGTCTTTGTTGGTTTTTAATCTCCAGACTCTGCTTCACATCTCTCTTTCAGCATTCCAACTCTGACAATTAATTTGGAAAAGTAATTGAGGAAATTGCCCTTACGTTTCCCACAGCGTGAAAATTTCTGATACCATTCTCTCACATCTGTTTTTCCTATAAATTGGTGGTTAAATCTAGAGACAGGGTCAAACTTAGATTAGACTCTTTGACCAAATTACTTCTAAGGTTTGGGCTACTTCTTTCTGGAATTCTACTGATGTCTTTCTATTTCTTTTATAATACCAGAACCCATGAACCTCCATTTCACTTCTCACTGATACTATGTGAAATCTGTTTGCAACTTTGCCTGGAGTATAGCTGTAACAACAACGCCAACTACATGTTGACCAGCCAAAATCTCTGTTAATATATCAGATCACTGTCTTGAATAACAGACCTGAACATACACCTGTATAACAGGCTATGCTTTGTATCACAGATGCATCACAAAATTACTACATCTAAAATTAAGTAATTAGTGTTTCCTTGAAAACATGTTTCTTCTTATATACCTTATTTTAATAAGAATTTCATATATTAAGAATATGGTCTTTGGGACTATACACATTCTAATCCATGTTCTGTCAGTTCCTTTCTAAACAAGTTTCATCAGTCAATTAAATAATGTAAAGCATTAATTTCAAAAATTGAGATACTTATAATTGTAAATATCTGAATGTTCACTGTTATCTCTATGTCCTTCTAAGTGATTTACAAGCATTTTATCAATTAAATCTTACTTCAGCCTTTGGAAGAGGGTAAAATTACTCTGGCTTTACAGTTGAGGTAACCCAGGCACAATGAGGTTAAGTAAATTGTCCAGGCAGTCTGTTTTCAGAGTTTAAAGTCTTAGCCTACATCCTCTAATATTTTTGAAAAAATGAATAAATAACATGGGTAAAATACTTAAAATCTGGCACAGAATACCTATATGTTAACTGGCATTGATATTTTATTATTATATTTAAAGTTTCCCAGTAAGGCACAGAAGATCTTTTACAGAAAGAAAATAAGACCCTTTCCATTCTCTCCATGAAATTAAAAGACGCTTACTCCTTGGAAGAAAAGTTATGACCAACCTAGAGAGCATATTCAAAAGCAGAGACATTACTTTGCCGACTAAGTTCTGTCTAGTCAAGGCTATGGTTTTTCCAGTGGTCATGTATGGATGTGAGAGTTGGATTGTGAAGAAGGCTGAGCGCCGAAGAATTGATGCTTTTGAATTGTGGTGTCAGAGAAGACTCTTGAGAGTCCCTTGGACTGCAAGGAGATCCAACCAGTCCATTCTGAAGGAGATCAGCCCTGGGATTTCTTTGGAAGGAATGATGCTAAAGCTGAAACTCCAGTACTTTGGCCACCTCATGCAAAGAGTTGACTCATTGGAAAAGACTCTGATGGTGGGAGGGATTGGGGGCAGGAGGAGAAGGGGACGACAGAGGATGAGATGGCTGGATGGCATCACGGACTTGATGGACATGCATCTGAGTGAACTTCGGGAGATGGTGATGGACAGGGAGGCCTGGTGTGCTGCGATTCATAGGGTCACAAAGAGTCAGACACGACCGAGCAACTGAACTGAACTGAGCCTCATCTTTATCTCATCCTGTTCTTCACTGGTCCTTCTCCACTAACATTTCTCAATGATATCTTGTGTTCCATGTACTCTAGAATGCCTCATTGATCACTCTTGTCATCTTGAAAGCATAATAGGTACTTTAAGACTGAGATCACAGGCTGAGCCCCTCTTTTACAAAAACAAGGCCCAAAGCCAAGTTTGATGTTCATCCTTGACTATTTGCTGAGAATTTTATCAAAGACAACTTCAAAGCCAAGTTCCTAAAAGAGCACATCTCTTCTTTGTCTCTGTATTGTCCCATCCACTCACTCCATAACTGGATAAATTCTGATTGTGTGCTTACCAATTCTCTTTAGCAATCCTCCTTAAAATCACACATAACACTCTACTTATTAAAGTTAAAGCTAATGGATACACTTAATTTTAAAAAAAATCTCAGTAGCTAGCTAAACATATATAGAGATTTGCTTTTTCTGGTGACCTTCTTCTTCTGTACTTTACCCTGGTGTGCCTCTTCAGTTTTTTCATATTAATCTCTATCAGTTCATTTTAAATTCCATTATGCTTTTTACTTTCCCTACATGGAAATGTTGCTATTCCCCAGAATTTTGGCTTCATATCTTTTCTATTTATGTCCTAAATGTTCTCCCCAATTATCTCTGATTTTTTATGATTTGTTTTTAACATAATTGCATTTCAGGGAGGTAGAAATGTCTACTGAAAATTCTGAAACTTGGGATTGAAGCTTTAAAATGACATCAGAGATTTAGAGCAAAAAAAAAAAAAAGACTCAAGTCTCAGAATTGATGGTTGAAACAATAGAAGTATATGAGACAGTATTAAAGAGTTATCTCTTTTTTCCCTGAGAGCAGAATGAGAGGCAAAAGTAGCTATACAAAGACCACAAATATAATCCCAACTATGTCCAGAGATGTCCCATTTGGGAGATCAGAAACAGAATGCATGCCAGGGATACACAGAAGAAATAGTTAAAGATGCAGAATAAATCTATTTATCTATCATCATGCTATCCAAGGCAGGAAAGATTAAGGAGATAGTCACTAAAATCAAAGGGTGTAAAATTCAACTGTAATGACTCCGTTTAATTTTGGGGGTCTTTAGAGTCATCGGTAAGACTTATTTTTAATAGTTTCCAAACTGTGGGCCGAAGATGCTTGACAAGGTAAGACAAAGAAATAATAGAAGAGAGTCTCATTTTCCTAAAATTTGTTTATAATTTATATAAATAATGCTTTATACACATATAATAATTTCATATATATTCATTTTTAGACACATATATACATAGGTACATTCACATGCAGGTTTTAGTAACTGAGAAACTGTTGAATATAAACTAATTTCCTCAGTGTAGAATACTCTTCTCTATGGTCCAATAATCTATTTTGTCTTCACTACTAATCCCTATTCATATTTCAAAACTCAATTTAAGTATGATTTCCTGTTGGTCCAATTGTTCCCATTTCCAACATTTCTTCTTATAAACTCTTACCTTTGCAATTACCTAGTAGGTACATTCATTTAATCAATATTCATTTCCATGCTCCACACACTGACACTAGCTTACTCTGGGATAAAGTAGTGATCCAGGTAAACAATGTCCCTATGCTTATGAAGTTTAATGTCTAGTAAAGTTGACTCTCCTTACACTTCCTATGAAAAGTAGTAAGAGGCCCAGAGTTTTACTTAGGCTCATAAATTGAAAAACTTATTTACTTTGAAAAGAGGGGGGAAAAAAAAGATAGAGGATTATTTTATGATGTAAAATTTCTCCAATAATTCAACTACTTCCAAGAAAGAATGGAAAGGTACCTATGGGCTTGAAATTACAGTATATAACTTATAATTCAAGTTATAATGTTAAATTGTAATGTTAAGCTTTGTTCAGTATCCCCTTCCCATATCCCTCCATATGGTATCTTTATTTTATTTTATTTTTTTTTTTTGATAAAATTTGCTTCTGTACAATAGATGAGCTAAAAGAACATGAGGGGATTATGGAGAGATTGTCTCAATCTCATTCTTAATTTTACTTAATATCATTTTTACATTTCACTCTATGAGTCGTTATGTTTCCATGACTTTGTAATACAGCTTGGAATAGCCCTCAGATCAAATTATTTGAAGATTAAGAAAGAAAGGAGGAAAAAAGAAAACCATTGCAGCGCATTCATATGAATTAATGCAGTAGCCAATTTTGAACTAAGGTTTGCTGGGTTCAAGGCTGCTTTATGATATTCAAATGCAGATGTCCTCAGCATGAGATCTGGGCTTGCTATGACTTTCACCAAAAAGCTAATGACTTTAAAAAATGAACATGGTTATATTTTAGAGAGATTTCTGAGTCCTTTGCCAACTACTGAACCAGAACCGTTTAAAAATACAGTACCAGAAAGACTTTTCAGAGAGCTGTCAGATTGTAACATTGCAGAGTTACATAATCATTGCATTCTCTAATGGATGCCAGGAAAGAATAGCTGGGAATTAATGAGTGGATCCAATTGTTTAGTTTCTCTGGTTGTGAGTATCTCTGCCAAGTTTAGGCTTTGCCGTTCCTATCCATTCATCAGGAAAATAAGACTTCTCTACGTTTTATCTATCATATGCTCATTTGAACATCTTTTTTGTACTATAGTGTTGTAAACAAAAGTATTTCTCTCAGCTTATCTCTTAGTACTCTTACTTCCATCCAATTTTGTGTAATCGTTGTTTCCCAAGCATGCCGCCTGCACACCTGCTTCCTTTATTTTGTCATGCTATTTTACTCTTTGGAACACTTTTATACATGTTTTCTAATATTTTTTTCCAGTAGTACCCAGCCTCCATGGTCTAGCTCAAGCTCCTCTACTAAATACTTTATGGTACTATCTTCCTACATTTCTTCTAAAAAACAATAGATATGTAATTGTAGACAGATAACTTCTATATGTGTGTATATATTTCTTTCTGACATTGCCATTGAACAGTTGTAAAAAAAAACAAAACCACTATGGATGGATGCTTACTCAGTCATGTCCAACTCTTTTTGCAATATAGAATATTAAATCTGTGTATATTAAACACATGTGTGAGTTTCAGATATAAGATTTAACATAAAAAATATAAACGGGGATAAAAAGTGCTATAATCATTCAAAGATAGATTTTACTTCAGTCTGAATCATATGGCATAATAAATAGCAAACAGTAGCTTAAATAGATAATTAAATTTATGCTTATTTTTGTTCTATTAATTCAATTATTTTCTTCCTGATAGAAGGGGGCAAAGTACTATATACTTTCTATCTCTGGTGACTCAGCAGGAAGAATTCACCTCCCAATGCAGGCAATGTGGGTTCAATCCCTGGGTCAGGAAGATCCCCTGGAGAAAGCAATAGCAATCTACTCCAGTATTCTTGCCAGGAAAAATCCCACCAAAAGAGGAATCTTGTGGACTACAGTTCATGGGATCAGACATGAAAGTTTTCTACAGATCCAGTCAAAGCTTATTGTTGTTATTCAGTCATTCAGTCATGTCCAACTCTTTGCAGCCCCATGGACTGCAGCAGGTCAGGTCTCCCTATCCCTCACCATCTCCCAGAGTTTGCCCAAGTTCACATTCATTGCATCAGTGATGCCATCAAGCCATCTCATCCTCTGACACCCTCTTCTTCTGCCCTCAATCTTTCTCAGTATCAGGAACTTTCCCATTGAGTCATCTGTTTGTATCAGATGACCAAAATACTGGAGCTTCAGCTTCAGCATCTGTCCTTTCAATGAATACTCAGGGTTGATCTCCCTTAAGATTGACTGGTTTGATCTCCTTGCTGTCCAGGGGACTTTCAGGAGTCTTCTCCAGCACCACAGTTTGAAGGCATCAATTCTTTGGTGTTCTGCCTTTACAGTCCAGCTCTCACAACCGTACATGATCACTGGGAAGACCACAGCTTTGACTATATGGACCTTTGTTGGCAGAGTGATATCTCTGTTTTTCAATACACTGTCTACGTTTGTCATCACTTTCTTGCCAAGAAGCAATTGTCTTCTGATTTCATGGCTGCAGTCACCATCCACAGAGATTTTGGACCCCAGGAAGAGGAAATCTGTCACTACTTCCACCTGTTCCCTTTTCACTTGCCATGCAGCAATGGGGCTGGATGCCATGACCTTAGTTTTTTTTTTTTTTTAATATTTAGTCTTAAGATGGCTCTTTCACTCTTCTCCTTCACACTCATCAAGAGACTCTAATTCTTCTTCGCTTTCTGCCATCAGAGTAGTATCATCTGCATATCTGAGGTTGTTGATTTTTTTCCCTCCTATCTTGATTCCGGCTTGTAACTCATCCAGCCCAGCATTTCTCATAATGTGCTTGGCTGGCCTATAGGTTCAACAAACAGTATGACAAGCAGACAGCCCTGTCTTGCTCCTTTTTAGATTTTGAATCAATCATTTGTTCCATACAGGGTTCTAACTGTTGCTTCTTGACCCCCATAAGGTTTCTCAGGAGACAGATATGATGGTCTGGTATTCTCATCTCTCTAAGAGCTTTCCACAGTTTGTCATGGTACACATAGTCACATGCTTAAGCATATTAAAGAAACAGAGGTATATGTTTTTCTGAAATCCCCTTGCTTTCTCTATAATCCAGAGAATGTTGGCATTGGATCTTTAGTTCCCCTTCATGGTTCACTGCCCTGTCCTGGCAAATGGGCTTGAATAACTCAATGAAGCTATGACCCATGTCATGTAGGGCCACCTATGAAAAAGGGTCATAGCAGAGAGTTCTGACAAAATGTGATCCACTGGAGGAGGGAATGGCAAACCACCCCAGTATACTTGTCTTGAAGACCTCATGAATTGTATAAAAGGCCAAAGCTTATTATATCCCTACTAAGAACAAAGCACTATTCTGGGCTAATTCACAGACATTATTTTATTTTTACCTTTACACAATTAATAAATTGTTGATTATAATAAAGATCAGCACAATTGATTAATTTTATACTGCTTTTCATATTCCAATGCAGTCTCAGTTTGATGTTGCCATTTAATGTATCATTTCATTTGGATTAATATTTATTTTATAAGGAGATATATAACATTAAATATATTATCCTTAGTAAGACAACAGTTCAAGGTTGCTATTACATTAAATTGGTTTGTTTTCAAATATTTAGAATATTGCTTACCTATTCAAGTAAATATATTGAACTCAGACTGTGAATCATAGAAATGAGTAGCAATAAAATTCTCAAGTAAAGACAAATCCACAAAATTTGTATAAAAAACTTTAGAGAAGTTTGTGGAAAATTATCAACATGAATTTAGATCAAAAATAGACTTTAGCCATTCCTTTCCTATCCACTATACAATTTACTTTCAGTGGAAAAGAAAAAAGTAGATACAGTCAAATTCTAAATTAGCAGACACTTGGTCCAGTCGGCCACATCCATAACACTTGGTTCACTCCAAAATGTCCTTAATATTTGGCCATATTTAATCATGGCATCCAGTCCCATCACTTCATGGGAAATAGATGGGGAAACAGTGGAAACAGTGTCAGACTTTATTTTGGGGGGCTCCAAAATCACTGCAGATGGTGACTGCAGCCATGAAATTAAAAGATGCTTACTCCTTGGAAGAAAAGTTATGACCAACCTAGATAGTATATTCAAAAGCAGAGACATTACTTTGCCGACTAAGGTCGTCTAGTCAAGGCTATGGTTTTTCCAGTGGTCATGTATGGATGTGAGAGTTGGACTGTGAAGAAGGCTGAGTGCCGAAGAATTGATGCTTTTGAACTGTGGTGTTGGAGAAGACTCTTGAGAGTCCCTTGGACTGCAAGGAGATCCAACCAGTCCATTCTGAAGGAGATCAGCCCTGGGATTTCTTTGGAAGGAATGATGCTCAAGCTGAAACTCCAGTACTTTGGCCACCTCATGCGAAGAGTTGACTAATTGGAAAAGACTCTGATGCTGGGAGGGATTGGGGGCAGGAAGAGAAAGGGACGACAGAGGATGAGATGGCTGGATGGCATCACAGACTCGATGGACGTGAGTCTGAATGAACTCTGGGAGATGGTGATGGACAGGGAGGCCTGGCGTGCTGCAGTTCATGGGGTTGCAAAGAGTCGGACACGACTGAGTGACTGAACTGAACTGAACTGAACTGATCCTGTCCAAAATGTCCATAGAGACATTCGGTCCACACCAAAAGTTCCTTGAAATTGAGTCCTGTCAAAAATGACGTGGCATGGAACAAATGTGCTCATAAGTGTTTTATTTTTTTTCTTAGTTTTAGTTTTAGTTTTTTTTTTTAATTTCTTTTTTTTCTTTTTTTTAAATTTATTTTTTATTTTATTTTACAATTCTGTATTGGTTTTGCCATACATTGACATGAATCCACCACGGGTGTACATGTGTTCCCAAACATGAAGCCCCCTCCCATCCCCCTCCCCACAACATCTCTCTGGGTCATCCCCGCGTACCAGCCCCAAGCGTGCCATATCCTGCATATGAGATGGATGAAACTGGAGCTGATTATACAGAGTGAAGTAAGCCAGAAAGAAAAACACCAATACAGTATACTTAGTTTTTTTTTTTTTTTTTTTTAATGTGGGCTATTTTACAATTCTTTATTGAATTTATTTCAATATTGTCTCTGTTTTTATGTTTTAGTTTCTTTGGCCAAGAGGCATGTGGGATCTTAATGCCCTGACCAGTGTTCAAACCTGAACCTCCTACATTGGAAGGTGAAGTCTTAACAACTAAACAGCCAGGGAAGTTAATCATGGACATTTTAGATAGGACCAAATTTCAAGGAGTTTTTGTTGTAATCCAAATGTCTTATTAACATTTTGGACAGGACCAAATGTCCCTCAAGGCAATTTTTTAAAAAGTAGAATAGGAATTTTAACAGTTTATTCCACAAAGACTTTCACATTTTCACTTTCACTCTCTACTTTCTCTCGTAGAGAGCACTCTATGCTGTGCGTTATTGCCTTATGTTTTTTGCAAACATATTAAATCTGACTAAAACATTATATTCTCAATATTTTCATATACAGATCACTAATACTTTCATTTCTCCTTCAGCCTTTGTACTGAAAATGATAAACTACTTTTCTATTCATATAGGGAGTTTTATATCTTTTGTAACATATATGTATATTCATTATCTATTGGGCTACTCTAATGTGTTTTAAACAATAATACATGTAATAATATCCTTTAAAATTAACTCCTGTCAAAAATTCTTCACAGAAAAATATGCACATTTTTGAGTATATGTGTCACATAACGAATTCAGAATAAGAATCAAGACAAAAATGGACTTGAATTTTAAAATTGCTAATTAATCCAACTAAAATGCCTAATCACACTAAGTTTCTCAATTTCTATTAATGGTTCTGCATTGTTTTAAACTTTAATCATTTAATTTTAGATTATTAAAACTTCCCAAGTTTCTTTCATATTAGGATGTATAACTTGTTAAAAATTTTATAACTCAATAATGACTTAAGTATTAGTGTGAATAATTATAATATGATGACTATTATAAAATCTAAAGTTACACCTACAAATTGTAGTACATAGTTAGCTCTAAACAAGAAGAAAATACTTGAAGCATGTTAGGTTTAAATTTTATTTTTTCTGAAATATTTTTACTTCCTAGAAGTTATATGCCATAAAATATCTTACAGGAGAATAAATTTTATTGGCTCTCATCAGTAATAGAAAATTTTTGACTTTTGGAGTGATCCAGTTACTAAAGATAAAAATATTAAGTATCTCTTCTTTTTTATTGTAAGACAGTAGTGTTCTAATTCATTTATTTATTTCAGAAAACCCCACTGCTACATTTTGGAGCCCCTAGTAATCTGATCATTTAGTCCAGATGATTGTGATCAGGAAGATCTGAAGACCCTACTGCCTCAACCAGCTATCACTATTCTGTTTTTATCAATAATCATACCATGGATTATTAATATTTTCAGTAGTCTATCTCTGTGAGAATTCACACATCTTCAAAACTAATAACCAAAATCTGGAGAGTTATCTAACATAGGTAAGTATTTATATAAACTTGAACACCACATTTAGGTATGTTTTCTTTAATCTTTGTGAAGTTGTCAAATATTTAATGCTCACTGTAGCTAATGATTCATATAGAATTTTATTTTATATGACATTGATTCTAATTTTAACTAAATTTATATCCATAGAAACATGTGCATAACACAGCTTGCAGCAAAATCTGATGATGATAGTCCAAGACAGTCCTTCTAACATTTATAAAATGTTGACATAAACTAAAAAGCCTCTTTAGAAAGTGAAAGAGGAGGGTGAAAAAGTTGGCTTAAAGTTTAACATTCAGAAAACGAAGATCATGGCATCTGGTCCCATCACTTCATGGGAAATACATGGGGAAAGAGTGGAAACAGTGTCAGACTTTATTTTTTGGGGCTCCAAAATCACTGCAGATGGTGACTGCAGCTATGAAATTAAAAGATGCTTACTCCTTGGTGCAGGCAGCTGCGGCCAGAGCACTAAGCAAGGCCGAGAAGAGCTACCCCACGTCCGAGGTCAGGGGCGACAGCCAAAAGGAGCTACCCTGGGCCCGAGGCCAGGGACGGTGGCTGAGAGGAGGAACCCCACACCTGAGGCCAGGGGCGGCGGCCGGGAGGAGCAACCCCACATCCAAGGCGGCACAGGAGGACCTAGAGGAGCCATCCCATGTTAAGGTCAAGAAGGGTGGTGGTGAGGAGATACCCCTCATCCAAGGTAAGGAGCACCGGCTGTGCTTTGCTGGAGCAACCGTGAAGAGATACTCCACGCCCAAGGTAAGAGAAACCCAAGTAAGATGGTAGGTGTTGCAAGAGGGCATCAGAGGGCAAACACACTGAAACCATACTCACAGAAAACTAGTCAATCCAATCACATTAGTCAATCCAGATGCCATGATCTTCGTTTTCTGAATGTTGAGCTTTAAGCCAACTCTTTCACTCTCCTTTTCACTTTCATCAAGAGGCTTTTTAGTTCCTCTTCACTTTCTGCCATAAGGGTGGTGTCATCTGCATATCTGAGGTGATTGATATTTCTCCCGGCAATCTTGATTCCAGCTTGTGTTTCTTCCACTCCAGCGTTTCTCACGATGTACTCTGCATATAAGTTAAATAAGCAGGGTGACAATATACAGCCTTGACGTACTCCTTTCCCTATTTGGAACCAGTCTGTTGTTCCATGTCCAGTTCTAACAGTTGCTTCCTGGCTTGCACACAGATTTCTCAAGAGGCAGGTCAGGTGGTCTGGTATTCCCATCTCTTTCAGAATTTTCCACAGTTTCTTGTGATCCACACAGTCAAAGGCTTTGGCATAGTCAATAAAGCATAAATAGATGTTTTTTTTGGAACTCTCTTGCTTTTTTGATAATCCAGAACATGTCAATTTGATCTCTAGTTCCTCTTCCTTTTCTAAAACCAGCTTGAACATCTGGAAGTTCACGGTTCACGTATTGCTGAAGCCTGGCTTGGAGAATTTTGAGCATTACTTTACTAGCATGTGAGATGAGTGCAATTATGTGGTAGTTTGAGCATTCTTTTGCATTGCCTTTCTTTGGGATTGGAATGAAAACTGACCTTTTCCAGTCCTGAAGCCACTGCTGAGTTTTCTAAATTTGCTGGCATATTGAGTGCAGCACTTTCACAGCATCATCTTTCAGGATTTGAAATAGCTCTACTGGAATTCCATCACCTCCACTAGCTTTGTTCATAGTGATGCTTTCTAAGGCCCACTTGACTTCACATTCCAGGATGCCTGGCTCTAGATGAGTGATCACACCATCGTGATTATCTGGGTCATGAAGATCTTTTTTGTACAGTTCTTCTGTGTATTCTTGCCACCTTTGCTTAATATCTTCTGCTTCTGTAAATGTGTAGGCAGGGTTAATGAAATTACTAACCAGAGTTCAATACCCCATATCTAGTCACAACTGAGAGGCATTAACGCTACTATGCCAGAATTTACAAGAAAAGGGTGGTTACTAGTAGCTAGAAAAAGCCATTTGAAGAAGACAATCTAGTAAGAGCTGTTACCTCTTTTGTTAATGGACTTTTAGTTTTCTTCCCTAATAAAGAAGATGTGATACATATATTGTAATAGAATATTACTCAGCTCTGAAAAGGAATGAAATTGAATCATTTGTGGAGAGATGGATAAACCTAGGGACTGTCACTCTGACTAACTGGGTGAAGTAAGTCAGAAAGAGAAAAAATATATCATATATTAAGACGTACATGTGGACTCTAGAGACATGGTATAGATGATCTTATTAGTGAAACAGAAATAGAGACACAGACATATACAACAAATAAATGGACACCAAGACAAGGAAAGGCAGAGATGGGATGAATTGGGATTTGGGGGTTGACATATACATATACTGTTGATACTATGTATTAAACAAGTAACTAATGAGAACTTACTGTTTGGCTCAGGGAACTAGGTGCCCTGTGGTAGCCTAAATGGGGAGGAAATCCAAAAAAAAGATTCACTTTGCAGTACAGTAAAGACTAACACAATGGTGTAAGGCAACTATGTGCCAATAAAAATTAATTTTAAGAAAAGACCTTTTGCCTCTTATAGGGAAAACAGCCACCCTAGGGGAACACAATAGTGAAGGAACTGAGCAGGAAAAAGGTAACTTTAGTCTCTTCCAACCCCTTTTCTTTTTATGGTGTTTCCTATTGACTGAACCAAACTGGAATTTAAGAGAGCAAAAGAATCAATTGACATAGTTTCTCCCAGTAAGGCTTCTGAGGCCAGTACAGGGCGAAGAGGAATAGATCTTCAGGTGCAAAAAGAAAACATTCAACACAATGTATTTTTGGTAATAAGTGAAATGATAAATAAGATTATATATATATATATATATATATATATATATATATAGGAATATTATTTATTCAAAGGAAAAAAGGAAGACCCTGCCATTTGTTACAACATGGATGGACCTTAGAACATTATTCTAAGTGACTTAAATTGGGGAGAGAAAGACAAATATGAAAGACAAATACTGTCTGAAAAAGTCAAATTTGTAAAAACAGAAAGTAAAGTGGTGTTTACCAGGGTCTGGGGTGGAGGGGGGTGGGATAGCAGAGATGTTGCTTAAAGATACAAATTTGTAACTGGTAGAAAAATTTTGGAGATTAATATACAGTATAGTGAATATAAACAATATATTTTTGTATATATTAATAATATAACACTATAAACTATGTCATGATGATCCAACTTACTAAGAGAGTAGATCTTAATTATTCCAGACACAAAAAGAGAAATGTCATCTATGTGATGTGAAAAAAAGTGAAAATGAAAGTGTCAGTTGCCCAGTCATGTCCGACCCCATGGACTTCAGCCCAGCAGGCTCCTGTATCTATGGAATTCTTCAGGCAAGAATAATAGACTGGATTGTGATATCCTTCTCCAGGGTATCTTCCCAATCCAGGGATCAAAACCAGGTCTCCCACACTGCAAGCAAATAGATTTTTTACCTTTTGAACTACTATGCATTGGAGAAGGAAATGGCAACTCACTCCAGTGTTCTTGCCTGGAGAATCCCAGGGACAGGGGAGCCTGGTGGGCTGCCATCTCTCGGGTTGCACAGAGTTGGACATGACTGAAGCAACTTAGCAGCGGCAGCAGCAGGAAGCCCTATATGAAGTTAAAGTGATGCTAAACAATTTCTACAATGGTGATTATATTACAGTATATAAATATATCAAATCAAAATGACATACACATTAAAATTACACATGCCAAATACATTTCAATAAAAAGACAAAATGAATTAGAAATGCCAAATTAAATGTCAAAGTGATGATAAATCACTCTAAAGCTATAATTGCTGTTTTATTGTTGTTTAGTCGCTAAGTCATATCTGACTCTTTGTGACCCCATGGATTGTAGCCAGGCTCCTTTGTCCATGGAATTTCCCAGACAGGAATACTGGAGTTGGTCACCATTTCCTTCTCCAGGGGATCTTCCCAACCCAGGGATCAAACCTGTGACTTCTCCTTGGCTGGCAGATTCTTTACCACTGAGTGCATAATTACTATTTAAGTACATATCATTTTGGACTTCCCTGGTAGCTTAACTGGTAAAGAATCCGCCTGCAATGTGGGAGGCTCCAGTTTGATTCCTGGGTTGGGAAGATTTCCCTGGAGGAGGGCATGCCTACCCACTCCAGTATTGTGCCTGGAGAATCCCCATGGATAGAGGAGTCTTGGCAGGCTATAGTCCATGGGATCGCAGAGTCAGCCATGACTAAGCAACTAAGAACAGCATAGCATATATCATTTTATTTACACTTCTGACAGTTTTTTTTTAATGAATTTTGTTATTGAGATAATTTTATACCAATGAGGTTCTTAAAATATTGTGTTTTCAATCTTTTTATTTCATTATAACTAAAGAGTATGACATCTTAAAAATATCTTGGCTTAGTATCAGAATGAGATGATGAGTCAATTTTTTATCTAACAAGCAAAGGACAATTATTCATATTTAATTTTTTTAAGTTGATATAATTTTCCATGAATTTTATTATTTCTATACATTGGATGCCCATCCCTGTAAGAGTGTTACACTTCTATGCTTCATTGTTATCGGCATTTGCCATGTGACTAGCTTTGTTAGGGGTTTTCCTCGTGGCTCAGGCAGTGTACAATCTGTCTGCAATGCAGGAGACCCAGCTTTAATCCCTGGGTCCATCCCTGAGTTGGATGATATCCTGGAGAAGGGAATGGCAACCCACTCCAGCATTCTTACCTGGAGAATCCTATGGACAGAGCAGCCTGATGGGTTGCATAAAGTCAGATGTGAATGAGCAACTGACCACTAGCTTTGTCTAGTAAAATATGAGCTGAAATGTTGTGTGTCACTTCTGAACAGAAGTTTAACACCACTTATATGTTTGTGACTTACCTGGTGGCTCAGATGGTAAAGCATCTGCCTACAATGTGGGAGACCTGGGTTCAATCCCTGGTTCAGGAAGATCTGGAGAAGGAAGTGGCAACCCACTCCAGTACCCTTGCCTGAAAAATCCTATGGACCGAGGAGCCTGGTACGCTACAGTCCATGGGGTTACAAAGAGTTGGACATAACTGAGTGACTTCACTTTCATATATTTATGCAATTTTGCTTCCCCTCTGCTGTGAGAACATTTACCCATTCTCAGATTTGAGAAGACACATAAAAAGGCATCCTTGAAGCCAATATGTAATGTCAATGAGAAAAAAGCTTGACGGGTATAATTTACCAAGATTTGGGGTTTCCTTATCACTATAGCATATGCTAGTGAAAGCTGAGTAATAAAATTTACTCAGCTTTGATATTTTTTATATTATGACTTACAACAAGCCCTTCAGATAATGAAAACTCAAGTAAGACTAGATAACTTCTTCCAAATTTTAACAAATTCTACAAAATTGCCAAAGGAAGTGTGATGTTTGTTTTTATGACACTGTGGTTGGATGATTAGAATCTTAGTAATGGAGGACACTTCGTTATTAGGTCTGTGGATATAGACAGTGATTTCCAAGTGGCAATATGTGTTTTGATTTATTAAGACTGTCCTATGAACTATTATAGCTTGTGGCTGTTTTGGCAGAGGTGGATAATCAGGTTGAAGTATTTTTAGAAATATTATCATGAAATTTTATGTTCCAAAACTTTCATGCTGTAACTTGTGAATTATTATTGTGTCATTTTTATAGCAAAGGTGGAAATAAATATGACTAAAATGCTTCATGCTAATAATTCACTCTACATCAGATATTTGTTTTGAGTGATAAATCTAGAAGTTTATGGAAATAATTAATGAGGACTAACTGGTTAGATATTTAGCTTTTCATCAGACATGAGAGAAATTACAACATAAAACTAATATGGCATATTAATTTTAAGAGTAGATCTACATTATTAATAATTCTAAATATATTTGATTCTATAACTTCCAAAGTTTATCACATGTATCAACAGAATTTTATTTTATGTTCTCAGTAACAGATTAGTGTGTCAGTTGCCTTTTTAATTTTTATAGCCTTTTGTGAGGTAATATTTTTATCTTCTGAATGTATAATGTAAATCATCATTATAGGATGTGAATGCAGGACTAAAAGGAAAATAAACAGAAGTGCCATTTTTGCCATGTATTTTATTTATTTAAGATAATGAGCTGTTAAAAGTAACTTGACAGTTTGCTTTTTGAGGTATGAAATAGGAAAATTGATCCTACACAATTTATATGCACTGAAAAAAATAAAAGTATTGAAAGTATAACCTGAATTAGGACATAAATGCTGAGACAGTCTAAAAGGAAAGAAATAATAAATTATGAGAAGGATAAAAATGCAGACTGTTTAAACTACATATGACTTAATCATCCACATATGATGAACATGAAGATTTATAGGTAATGTGACTTAAATATATATTGCAATGAGCAGGTAAAACATTCTGCAGGCAGTCTTAAAGGAAGAAAATGTCAGATCACTTTTTTGGCAGTGAAAATTAAATATATTTTACATGCATCCTATAAAAGTCAGTAGAAGATGTATTTATTAATATTGTGGCATTATTGGTGAAGCAATTGATTTGGTAATGACCTAAGAAATTTTGGTATCAGTGGTAGAATCCTTGATAAGGGTCATGAACTGCCGTCATGTAAGGACAAAAAATTATAATCGACATAAATTAAGGAAATAATTTTATGATAACAAAAGATTCCACTGGAACCATTCAAGAGATGGAATAGTGGGTGGGTGGGTGGATGGATGGATAGATGATACATAAGTAGACAGATATTCACCACATTCAATAAATGCTGTAGTAAATGTGTTTAATAGTATATATGCAATAAAAATTTTACATACTGAGGTATGGCTTATACATCATTTAGGTTGAAATTTATGTTAACTAGGACAGTCTGTTTATACCTTTTTTGGTTTTTTTAATCATGCATTGCACATCTGCTTTAATCATTAAGGAAATAGGGCTTCCACGATGGCTGAGCAGGTAAGGAATCGCCTGCAACACAGGAGATGCAGGCAGACCGGGTTCAGTCCCTGGGTCAGGAAGATCCCCAGGAGGAGGGATTGGCAACCCACTCCAGTAATCTTGCCTGGGAAATCTCATGGACAGAGAAGCTTGACGGGTTACAGTCCATGGGATCGCAACAGAGTAGGACACAACTGCGTGCATGTTGCCACCGCATTTTCCAGAAGTAAAGAACATGCACTTTGAAATAGGGATAAATGTCCCCCCACTCCTTCCTGGGATGCCCATGCTAGCATTCCTCTAAAGATAAGGTTCCCTTCCCAGGCACCAAGATCAAGCCGATTCACTTTGTACATGCTAATCTGTCTCTTTTGAAAGCTTGAAGGAATGTTTGGTTTTTGTTCTAACAAGATAAAACTGTGCTGAAAACCATGCTTCTACAAAGCACTTCTTTCCTTGGTGAAGACTGTACTCCTAGGCTAAAGTCCACAGTGTGGCTTAAATAAAACTATTCTATTCCTATAAAAATTTGTATTTACTATTTGGATATATATATATATATATATATATAGATCTATCTATATATATATATATGATCTATATATATATATGATCTATCTATATATATATGATCTATATATATATATGATATATATATGATCTATGATATATATACACACTTCAATATATGTGTATATAACACATATACACATATCAAAATCATAATTTTAAATTATTTGAGCCAATTCTTTATATCAAAGTCAAATAAAATAAATTTAAATTACATATAGATCAAGAATAAAAATAACACTGATATCTCAAATGGCTGTTGCTGGTGAGTATAAATGGTGCAGTCAAAAATTACATAGACAGTAACATGCGAAGGACTCATAAAATTTGAAAATTATATAATTTACCATAGTCATGGTCATGACATTCCACTCCAGTACTCTTGCCTGGAAAATCCCATGGATGGAGGAGCCTGGTAGGCTGCAGTCCATGGGGTCGCTAAGAGTGGGGCACGACTTCACTTTCACTTTCACTTTTCACTTTTCACTTTCATGCATTGGAGAAGGAAATGGCAACCCACTCCAGTGTTCTTGCCTGGAAAATCCCAGGGACGAGGGAGCCTGGTGGGCTGCTGTCTATGGGGTCGCACAGAGTGGAACACGACTGAAGTGACTTAGTAGTAGTAGTATGGTCAAGTAACTTTAAAAATAGTTATATGCTTAAATCCATATGCAAACATTTTAAGTACTCAGAGAAAGACATATCTTCTTATGCATCCAAAACTAAGTGATTTGAGATCAGAACAGTCTATTACAATATAGCTTGCAAAGTCAAACCAAAAAATATTGTGGATATTGCCATTGATATTTAGGCAAACACTTGAAACCTATAATTTACAATGTATTTTGCAAAATGTTTTGATTAGGTAGGAAGGTGTTCTTCTGACAAGTGAGGGTTGAGTAGAGAGCTGAATGAAATAGTGTTACATACCTAAATCTAGAGGAAGAAACTTCCAGAAAGATGGAGCATTAAACACAAAGATCCAGAGGCAGAATATGAGTTAATTTTTTAAATAAATAAATCCAAACTTCCTGATTATGATGAAATAACTAGCAAAAGAATAATTTTATGTTGATATTCTTATAAGGATACCTGTAAGCTGCATTTTTTGAGTGATATTCAGTGTTCATGTTGTTCTTTAGTCTTAATTTGATTTATCATTCCTACAATACTTCTACCTTTCTGATGTAACTTCTTCTCTTTGCCCTTAACCATATCTCTGTTATAACCTTAATTGACCACACCTCTATCACAGTCCTTTATCCACCCTTACCATAATCACTGGTTAAAAAAAAAGGGGGGGACAAAGACAGTCAAAATTTTTAAATTATTTTAAAATTCATTGCTTCTCAGAATTGTGTCTCACTTTGGCAGTGTACAAAATAGAAACACTTTCTATATTATTTTCAAAAAGACCATAAAACCATACCTTGTATTTAATATCCACCTCTATTATTTTGTTAGGAACAAATTTCACAAGAGAACTAGGAAACAAGGTACTAGATTTATTAACATAATAAAAAATCTTTACCTAATCAAGCTGCTCTTTCCCATGTGGACATGCTCCTCAGTGAGCCATGTGGAGGTGGAGCCATAGAAGTGACTGGATGAAGAAAGTTCCCTTGACGTCACTTTAAACAGAAGCTGCTTTCAATTATTAAAAAACAAAAAAACTTATTTTACTCCCCATCCAGGTGTCTTAATTCTTCCTCTGCTGCTTCTTTTTTTAATTTCATACCCTAAAAGATCCTTTGTTTACAGAAATTATTCTGGTTGGTTGCTCTATCCACCAAGCCCTTAAATATTTATGTCTAATGATAGCAACACTTGAACATAAGAAAGAATAAGAAAATGTAGTGTGTTGTATCCCATCGTTCATCATGGAATTTTGTTTTTGTATACTTCAAGACAGTATTGAAGAAAGGTTTTAAAAATATTCCTCCTCAGTGTTCCGTTTTGCATTCTTTCTTTTCTTTCCATTAAATCAGCTTTTACCTAATTTTTTAATTCCCATACTATTGATCTAAAAGAAACCATAAAATGGCTGTTTTTTCCTTTCACTGAGCCAAACAAACTATAGGGAAAAGACAATCCAATAGTTCATCATTTCATCATACTTTTTTCAAATACTAAAAATTAGTTTACAAATATAAGACATTTTATATTATTTTTAGAATTTGTGTACAAGCTATTTCTTGGGGTCTGTCTTCGATGCATGTGTGTCTAAATGCTGTGATTACACATAAATAAGAGGTAGTCATTATCATTAGTAAGTGTGGTAATTGCACAGGGAGAAATAATTAGTGGCTAGTTAAAATAACAAGCAGTAGTAACAATGGTAAATATAAGTAAACATTATTATGAGGGCTCAAAGTAAAAGCAGAATAAATTTTTGAGAAAATTATTTCTACCCAAGTTAGGCATGTAGAAGCACCTAGCCTTCTCATGGTATGCATTTTCGAATGATTTCGAATGATTTCTGGCTCATTTTTTGGAAAACAAATCTTTAACATCATGAAACAGCATCTTGGAATTTCAGAGTAATCAGTTAACTTTAAAACAAAGTATTTTAATTAAAATTTAAATAGGGCATGTATTAACATAGACTTTGTCACAGCAGGATTTGATACAATGTTTAAACATCAACTGTCATTGTTACAAACTTTATAGAGCAAAACCCTTTGTTTTTATTCAAGTTGTTCATGGAGATCTCTTATTGCTACATTGATACTTCCCCAAATAATGAAAAACTCGGCAGAGCTCATGAAGACTATCATAAAATTATATTACCTGTACTTTTAATAAAGCTGATTAATTTAAAAAGGCAAAAACAATCAGTTCATAATATGTTATTGCTTCACAAACATAAGATACTTCATATTACTTTTAGGGGGAATAGCTTCAGGATTTTTGTTGAGTTAACTCTTTTGATTCATGTTATTCTTGTATTTATTCATCCAGCAAATAAATATTCAGTACTTCCCATGGGTCCAGCACTGGCCTAATACTAGAACCATAAATATTAAGATACTCTCTATACCATATATAATAATGAGAAGAGCATGAGGAAGCAGTTAAATATATAATTAGAATGCAAAGCAACAATAGCAATGCCCGAGATATAAAATATTGTGTGAGTGAACCATAAAAACCTATATTTTAGAATGCTTTCCCGATACATTTATGCCTGAAAAATGGGTTCCAAAGTGGTTTGCGTGTGTGTGTTCATCAAATTTTAGTTTTGTTGTAGAATGTAAGAGACAGAAAAAACTTGGTCAAGAATAAGTTATTGTTTGTAATGACATAAAGCACATTAACGTCCATAAGAGGAAACCACAATAAGCATAAATCTATCTATCTAACAGACAGATTTACAGTTATCTAAAAAAGCCTTTTTCAATAATATTCTAGACATAGATTTTCTCCTGTGTGATACATACTATCTGTAAATTCTATGTATCTATGGCTCTCCCTACCTACCTACCTAATCATCTTACTATTATATACTTTGTACCTTCTACAAAGTTTGATTTTATAGAGGAAATATGCGTATTACACCTTTAAAAGGATTGTTATTTTAATCTAGAATTAATTGTAATTGATTCTACATTTCTGGGCAAAGACTTAGTTCATATAATTGGGGAAATAAAATCCTATAAATAAAACTCAAAAGATTTGCAAATTGCCCTCCTTCTAATGCTCCAATTGCCATAAACTTTTGATTTTAAAGAAATTTATAACACACTGATCTCACCACCTTTTTTTTTAACTGTTCCCAACTTTTTATGTTCTCACGTCTTATCTTCTAAGCCTAATTTCTGTAATAATTTATCATAATTATTTAAAGGTATTTACCCTCAAGAATTTGAATCTTCTCTTATGTTGTGGTGCTTTTTAAACAAACAAACTTAAAATGTCCAAATTCAGCTTTCTGTTTATCTTGCCTGCACCAGGATAATACAACCGGACTTACATAAAACCCTCACAACACTGACTGGTCCTTTCTTCCTTCTTCAGTTAGCCAAGCTCCCACTTTTGTATTGGATACAATTCAAGAAATTACTTCAACTAATTCTGCCCTTTATATCCATGTCAAAGTTTCCCTCTCTTCTGGATGATTGCTATCAGTATAGCATCATGCTATATATTTTTTGTGATACAAAAAGAAAACAGAGATGAAGAAAGAAACATCTTAAATCTATTTATGTTTCCAGCTACTGATCTGAACTCTTTTCCTTTAGACAAAATTTTCTTGAAATAATAGTGTGAGTGCATTGTTTTGAGTTTCTTTCCCACTATTCTCTATTGAACATGTTCTTAGGTTCCATCCCTATTATTCCACTGAAACTTTTCTTCTTAGGAAGGATACTTTTAACCTTCACATTGCTAAATTAAATTATCATACTTAAATTCTTATCTGTTTGGACATAGAAATAGCATTTGAAAAAGTGCATCATTTTCTTATCTGTGAGACTGTTCACTTATAAAATATGGTAAGATTATACTATAGGACAGGACAACCAAATCTATAAGGTGTTGGTTGACAGTTATATTGTGAAAAAAGTGAAAATGTTAGTCTCTCAGTTGGTCCAACTCTATGTGACTCCATGGACTTTACCCCATCAGGGTCCTCTGTCCATGGAATTATCTAGACAAGAATACTAGAGTGGATGGCCATTCCCTTCTCCAGTGGACCCTCCCTTCTCCAGTGGATTGAAACTAGGTCTCCTGCATTGCAGGCAGATCCCTTACCATCTGAGCCACTATTGTAAGATGTTAATTTTCCTCAAATTAATTAAGAATTAACCTATAAATTCAAAATAAATCCAAGTAAAATTTTAACTTATTTTATTTCTTTTGTTATATCTTTAAACTGTATTTAGGCTAACAGAAAAGTTACACAAATAGTACAAAGAGTTTTCTTAACATTCTTTACCCCACTCACATAACTATGAAATAATTATCAAGAAAAGAAAATTATCATGATTAAGCATGCTTCACAGTAATAAATGTTGTTGACAAGACCCATCACTGGATGCTAAAATTAGTGGCTGGAAGTATGAGGAGAAAGAACAATCATATATTCTTCAAAATATAACCCGGGGGACACTGTGGAACTTTCCTGGATCAGACCTTTCGCCCATATCCTCTGCTTTAGTTCCTCTCTGAAGTACAGAGATAATAGAATCCGATGCACATTTTCAGTTGTTTTACAGATGCTAAACCCATCACCAATGGAAGAAATTAACTGTTTGATGATCCAGTAGAACCTCAGACCTACTGAAGCCTAAGGACTGATCATGTTAAACCCCGCGACACAGCGCTGTTACCTCACCATCAACCAAGGAGAGGATTGTGCAAGAGCTGATCAAGTACCATGGGATTCCACCTCCCTCATTTTGCCTTTATAATGCATTCGCAGAAACCCATCAGACAGTTGGGGCTCTCTGAGCACTAACTGTACTGAGCTCCTTTCCTGGTGCCCTGAAGTAAGGGCTGCACTTATCTTCACGGCAACCCAGTGTCAGTAGATTGGCTTTACTCCAGGGGGGCTAGCAGTTTGGTTCAGTTAAAAAAAAAAAAAAGTATCTCCCACAAGATACTAAGTATCGTTTGCAAGTGAGATTGAAAGTGAAAGTTGCTCAGTCATGTCCGACTAAAGACCCCACAGTCCATAGGATTCTCCAGGCCAGAATACTGGAGTAGGCAGCCATTCCCTTCTCCAGGGGATCTTCCAAACCCAGGTTTCCCACGTTGCCGGCAGGCAGATTCCTTACCAGCTGAACCACCAGGGAAACCCATCAATTGCAAAAAGAAAGATAATTTGCAGTGGAGAAATTTGATAGACAATAACTTAATCAAATGATCAAGATAAATATCACAGGCAACCTTCAGAAGATTCGATATCATAACCTGCTAGCATTATACATTGCAAAGACTACATCATCTATGTAGGATTCTTGACAAAAAAGCCAAATCTAACACGGATCATGAGAAAACAGTGGAAAATCCCAATTAAAGTAAGTTTTATAAAATAACTCATCCGTATTCTTTTGAAGATTGTTAAGATTACAAAAGATAAGCCAAAGCAAGAGTAATTAATAATGTTTGAGAAATTCTATAAACTCACTTTAAAATTTATATGAAGACTTCTAGGTTTAAAATAGCCATGGCAATCTTAAAAAATTAGATGAAGATAAAAATTATGCTCCATGAGATGTTAAGATACAGAACAAATTATTGCATAATTAATATGGAATAAGAGCAAAAGAATATAATTGAACTGTGAAATTTTGACAGCTAAAAAGTAAATTCATAAAATTTCAGAAATCTTATATATAATAAAACACAATATAAAGAGAAAACTTTAATAATTGTATAATGAATAAAGAATAAATGACATACAATATAGAGAAAAATAAATATGGATTCTTCCCTAAAATACCGTCTTATTTAAGGGACTTGAGTGTCTTGGAACCAGTTGTCCATGGATACCAAGGGATGACATATTTTTGATAGATTAAATAAACAAACATTATTTGAGATATTATATAGGTAAGAAAAATATAGAATAATATTTTTGTGATGTGCAGATGGGGAAAGATTTCATGTAAAAACCTGAAAAGAATACATCAAGGCAAATATACTGTCTTTGAATACAGCAAAGTTACAAATTTCTGTGCAATAGACACCTGGGACAAAGTTAGTCTATAAAAAACAGAATGGGGAAGATATTTTCTATCTTGAACATTACCAGTGTTTTAGTCTAGAAGGCAAAAGAACTACAAATTTATCAATATGTTGATCACAAAATAATCCCAATGGAAAAGATCATGGGCAAACAGCATGACAGATAATTTATAGAAGAGAAAACACAGGAAGCTACAAGAACTCATATATCAAAAGATACTGATTACCATTAGTATTTAGAGAAATACAAAGTAAAACAAACAATGAGCTGTCACTTCTAACATGTTAGAAAACACAGTAGGCTAGGTAATGGACAAGGTTAGGAACATGAAGCTGAAGGACGTATGCACTGCTGGTGGGTGGGAACATCAGTCATGTATGTTTGTCACATCACTATTTGTGGAAGCAATCTACTGCTTGTCTCTGAAAAAATGGATAATTAAAATGTGGTAGTTGCTGATGGAGACAGCCTTAACTTTTGCCTTTGTTTGCCTTTGTTTGACTAAACTTTAGAGAGACTTCTTCCTGACTCTGACTCTCTCGGCTCCTTATCACCTTTCTTTTTCTTATTTACATTAGAAAACTTAGAATTGTAAATTCTCTTCTCTTATGAGATGTAAATCTCCTCTCTTGCTTACTCAGAAGGACCTGGGGAGCCATCCTTGTGAAATGTAATCATTAAAGGATATAGTACCCTTATGCCCCAGTCTCTGGGGGAGGATAGGAGCCTAATTTAGATAAGAGGTAATTAGCAAACGCAGATGACCTAATCACATAGATCAATTTCCCCTTTAATATACACAAGCCCTCTCCCACTAGCTCACTGCAGAGCTTAGAAACTCTCCTGCCTGTTGTTTCAGGGAAGTTGACTTGAATCTCTGCTCTAGTACAATAGCTTTCACTTCTATTGCAATAATCTTGAATAAGGTTTGCCTGGCCTTTTAAAATATGTCCATCTAATTTTTATTTTTCAATGCATACTTTGGAGTATGACACAACAGTTAGGAACAATGAGAAAGACGTATAATTAAAGACCAGGTTTTCAGAGCACAAAGGTTATTGAAAAAAAAAAAGTGAATGTTATGCCCAAGTCACGAGATCTCCCAATGACCACCAGGGAGCTGATATCCAATGCAAAAGCAAGAGAGTTTTAATTACCAAGCTGGAGCTGCGGCTCCCACCGTTACCGACACAGTGGCTATAGGGAGGAGCCCTGGGTTTTGGGTTACATTGCTTATATAGGGAGTGTTCATGAAAAAAAAAAAAAAGAATTTCTAGGTAGGGGGACGTCTGATTGGTCACTTTCTTTTGAAGGGTTGTGTGTTGGTTTTTGATTGGTCCCTATTTCCTAGGTAGACCACCAGTTCCTGAACGTTAAGTCAGGAGATTCTGGTCTGGTGTCCGATTGGCTCGTGGGTGGTGGGGTGAGGTCAGGGGATTTCCAAAGGCTCTTTTTCCGGAACCTTACAAAATGGAGTTTTTCTGTTAACAAAATATAGTAGCTTAGATTCTTCAGTGAGGGATTGAATAAGATATTTAACTCTTCATTTATATGATATTTTTATGTTAAAAACCCAGTACAGGAAGTCCCCCACTTATGAACTTTCAAACTGTGAACTTTCAAAGATGTGAACGTGCATTTGCATGTCCAGTCCCATAAGTTAGTTCACATCTCTGGTGTACGTTGTCACTTGTGCACATCCTTACAAGTGGTTGTGCTTTGGGGTACTTTACAGTACTGTGTAGAGTATGGTAGTACAGTATCTTTATTTCTAGCCTAAGATGTTTGGAAGTAATCACAAAAGCAGTGGTGATGTAGTCAGTACTGCTTAGAAGCACCAAGAGAGATAAGAGGAAGAAGTAGCTGAAGAACCAAAGAGATTCATGATGCAGGATGCCAAAAGGATTTTCTTTATTTGAGGGGGCACTGTTATCTTTAGACACAAAGGATCCAAAAGTAAAATAGTACATGAAGGTTGAAGCACCCATTCAGAATGCATTCCAGTGCTACTGTGTAATCTATGATGAGAAAAAAAGAGATACTACCCAAACAACACTGGATCATTTTTCAAACAGGGATGATAGAATTAAATCCAGCAAGGTATCAGAACCTGTTCCATCAATGGTAAGCAAGTATAAAATTGCAGCTTTCTGTCTCCTATTGCTGATGATCCTTCAGTTCTACCATCTCTCACCTTGTCTCCCTCCTTCAGTCAGTAACTCTTCTTGCCTTTTCACTCAATGCCAGCCTGTGCATGCCAGCTGTTGTACTATATACTACTGTATTTCTCACGGTACTGTTCAGTTCAGTTCAGTAACTTAGTCATGTCCAACTCTTTGCAACCCCATGAACCGCAGCATGTCAAGCCTTCCTGTCCATCACCAACTCCCAGAGTCCACCGAAACCCATGTCAATTGAATCAGTGATGCCATCCAACCATCTCATCCTCTGTCATCCCCTTATCCTCCTGCCCCCAATCACTCCTAGCATCAAAGTCTTTTCCAATGAGTCAGCTCTTCGCATCAGGTGGCCAAAGTATCAGTCCTTCCAATGAATACCCAGGACTGATCTCTTTAGGATGGACTGGTTGGATCTGTTTGCAGTCCAAGGGACTCTCAAGAGTCTTCTCCAACACCAGAGTTCAAAGGCATCAATTCCTCCGTACTCAGCTTTCTTTATAGTCCAACTCTCACATCCATACATGACCACGGGAAAAACCATAGCCTTGACTAGATGGACCTTTGTTGGCAAAGTAATGTCTCTGCTTTTGAATTTACTGTCTAGGTTGGTCATAACTTGCTTTCCAAGGAGTAAATGTCTTTTAATTTCATGGCTGCAATCCCCATCTGCAGTGATTTTGGAGCCCAGAAAAATAAAGTCAGCCACTGTTTCCTCATTCATATGCCATGAAGTGATGGGACCGGATGCCATGATCTTCGTTTTCTGAATGTTGAGCTTTAAGTCAACTTTTTCACTCTCCTCTTTCACTTTCATCAAGAGGCTTTTTATTTCCTCTTCACTCTGTGCCATAAGGGTGGTGTCATCTGCATATCTGAGGGTTATTGATGTTTCTCCCGGCAATCTTGATTCCAGCTTGTGCTTCTTCCAGCCCAGCGTTTCTCATGATGTACTCTGCATAGAAGTTAAATAAGCAGGGTGACAATATAAGGCCTTGATGAACTCCTTTTCCTATTTGGAACCAGTCTGTTGTTCCATGTCCAGTTCTAACTGTTGCTTCCTGATCTGCATACAGGTTTCTCAAGAGGCAGGTCAGGTGGTCTAGTATTCCCATCTCTTTCAGAATTTTCCACAGTTTATTGTGATCCACACAGTCAAAGGCTTTGGCATAGTCAATAAAGCAGAAATATATGTTTTTCTGGAACTCTCTTGCTTTTTCCATGATCCAGCAGATGTTGGCAATTTGATCTCTGGTTCCTCTGCCTTTTCTAAAACCAGCTTGAACATCTGGAAGTTCATGTATTGCTGAAGCCTGGCTTGGAGAATTTTAGCATTACTTTACTACCGTACTATAAGGTTTAAAATGTTTCTTTGATTATTGTGTTTTTTATGTATTATTTTCGTGAAAGTATTATAAACCTGTTATAGTACAGGACTGTGTAGCCTATTGAGTTACTTGGGTATTTAGGCTAAGTTTGTTGGGATATTGAGTCTGGATTTTGGAGGTCTGAGCAAGATGAACAAATTGGATTTGGGAGCATACTCCCGGAACAAAACTTATTCATATGTAGGGGACTCACTCTAATTCTACTCTTTTTACAATACATAAAAAAAGATAATGTATAAAGTCAATACATACTATTGGAACAGAGAAATGAGTGAGGTAATGAAAGTAATAAATGAATTAAGTAATTAAGCAATAGGAATTTTCAAAGACTAATCATGAAAGTGTACTATTATGTGCTGGTGAATATGATTAACTCAAACCTCTGCATCTGAGGTGAGAAGATATCTGCCAACAGATAAACCACTTTTAATCAACTGGTTTTAGAAATATCAGTATCTTTTCTTTTTTTCCTACCTTTCTAACTGTGTTCCTTAATTGCCTTATCTTAAACACTGGAGAGAAGAGTGAAAAAGTTGGCTTAAAGCCCAACATTCAGAAAACGAAGATCATGGCATCCGGTCCCATCACTTCACGGCAAATAGATGGGGAAAGAGTGGAAACAGTGTCAAACTTTATTTTGGGGGGCTCCAAAATCACTGCAGATGGTGACTGCAGCCATGAAATTAAAAGATGCTTACTCCTTGGAAGAAAAGTTATGACCAACCTAGATAGCATATTCAAAAGCAGAGACCTTACTTTGCCGACTAAGGTCTGTCTAGTCAAGGCTATGGTTTTTCCAGTGGTCATGTATGGATGTGAGAGTTGGACTGTGAAGAAGGCTGAGCACTGAAGAATTGATGCTTTTGAACTGTGGTGTTGGAGAAGACTCTTGAGAGTCCCTTGGACTGCAAGGAGGTCCAACCAATCCATTCTGAAGGAGATCAACCCTGGGATTTCTTTGGAAGGAATGATGCTGAAGCTGAAACTCCAGTACTTTGGCCACCTCATGCGAAGAGTTGACTCATTGGAAAAGACTCTGATGCTGGGAGGGATTGGGGGCAGGAGGAGAAGGGGACGACTGAGGATGAGATGGCTTGATGGCATCACTGACTTGATGGATGTGAATCTGAGTGAACTCTGGGAGATGGTGATGGACAGGGAGGCCTGGTGTGCTGCGATTCATGGGGTCGCAAAGAGTCGGACACGACTGAGCGACTGAACTGAACGAACTGAAACACTGGAGAGACTCAAAACTTAGTCCTCAGGCCTTTTGTCTACTCTACATACTTGCCCTCCTTGGTGACTCTAACCTCATGGCATTCCACACAATCTGGTAATGAGTGTTTCACAAATTCACCTTTTCCAGACCTCCAAAAATGAACTCAATATCTCTCTACCTACTAGCTCTCTTTTTGGGTATCTAAAGCACTTTGGACACTTAACATGTTCACAAAATGGTTGCCAACCTTTCCCTTGTCCACAAAATGTAAAAATAAAACCCATTTATTTTGCAGTCTTCTACTTCTCAGTAATTTGCATATACTTGAATGCATCCACTTGTGTTGGTCTACATCCTTGAAGTTTAATCAGTCTCTTCTTTGACAACTTCATCCAACTGGATAGCCAATAATGTTTACTATCTACAGCATACATGGAGATCCAAAACAAACTTATGGTTGCTGGGGGAGGGGACAGTCAGGGTCTTTGGGATGGTCATGTATACACTGCTATATTTAAAATGGATAACCAACCAGGACCTACTTTATAGCACATGGAACTCTGCTCAAGGTGGCACATGATGGGCGGGGGCTTGGGGGAGAATACATGTAAATGTATGGCTTAGTCGCTTCACTGTTCACCTGATACTACAACAATATTGTTATCAGCTATACCCCAATATAAAATTAAAAAGTTTAAAGTTTGGGAAGATATTAAATAAAAACTGATAAACTTTAAAAAAAAAAAAAAACACATGGAGATTTTGACAACCTCTCACCACCTCTACTTCATCACCCAGTTTCAACCACCATCATCCTTTGCCTGAATTACCATAAGAGACACCTAATTGGTCTCCCTGCTTCTCTGCTTGCCCCTAAGAACAGTATTCTCAGTAGCCAGAGGATCTCCTTAAAACATAACACAGATTATGCCAATTCTTCTCTCAAAACTCTAATGTTTATTATTAATCTCATAATAAAGGTGAAATTTAAGACAATTACAGAAAATGTTTCATGTGGTTTAAAATTTTTAACATTTCAGCAAGGTTAGCTACTCATTTATGAGCTCCAGTCTTCCCAGGTGGTGCTAGTGGTAAAGAACCTGCTTACCTGCATTAGAAATGGGTTCGATCCCTGGGTCAGGGAGATCCCCTGGAGAAGAGTATGGCAACCCACTCCAGTATTCTTGCCTGGAGAATCCCATGGACAGAGGAGCCTGGTGGGCTACAGTCCATAGGGTTGCAAAGAGTCACACACTACTGAAGCAACTCAGCACACACTCATGCAGTACAAAATAAAAATGTACAGTAAAAAATTTCCTACTTTAAAATCAGGAAAAATGTGTTCTTAAGCATACTGAAATATAAAACTTTTATCTTTATTCCTCCATCAGCTTATGTTTTGTTAAAGTCATTTAAGTAAACAATAATTAACTTTTAAATTTTTTCTGTGTTTCATTATCCATATGGATGCTAGTTTTATTGCAAATATAAGAGCATGTGTCATATATATAAACACTAAAATTAACAATAGATATTTTATAACTTCTATATTTGTATATATTTCTTTCTTCCAGAACAGTTGAAGTACTGCAGAAAATTTTTATTTCACTTTTACTAATATTCTCTACTTTCAGTTTATGGATGCATATGGAAAGACAAAGAAACAGACCTATCATTTATCCAACTTTTCCTTTCTGTCATCATTGGCATGGCAGCAGTTGGCTAATACAGGGAAATAAAATGAGTGAGAAAGATATGATAGAGTCATATGGTTGCTTTTTTTAAAAAAAAAAAAATACAACTGTCTTATTTCTGTACTTAAATTCTAGTTTAAGAAGAAAGTTGGGTTTCTCAAGACTGTCAGTGCCCCACTTACTAACTGACAGGTATTTCCCTCCTATCTCATGTTTGCTTTGAGTCTTGCTGAACACCCAAGTCATTGTCCACTGATATTCTGTGTTCATGAGGAATTTGACTCCTGCACTATGCGAAAGTGATTGCAAAAAAGCTGTGAACGTGAATGTTACCATTTCTCTTCTGCCCACATGCATGTTCCAGTTCTCCATTAGATTTCACTTGCAAAACACAAGTTTACCAACAAAATTGGTAAAAATGTCAAGATGGCAACAGCAAAGCATTAAACCCAGTAGAAAATTCTTGTGAGCATGGCATGCATGCTGTTACTTCAGTCGTGTCCAACTCTGTGACAATATGGACTGCAGCCTTCCAGGCTCCCCTGTCCATGGGGTTCTACAGGCAAGAATACTGGAGTGGGTTGCCATTTCCTCCTCCAGGGGATCTTCTTGACCTGGGAATTGAACCTGTGTCTCTTACTTCTGCATTGGCAGGCAGGCCCTTTACACTAGCACAACCTGGGAAGCCCTGTGAGCATGGGGCCCTATGTAACTAAGCAGGTTTCACCCCCGTGAAGCAGACTGTTCAGGCTTCATCCTCCGGGACTCCTCCCCTCGTCCCTTATACTCTGTGTGAACAGCTTGGTTTCCTCACCACCCCTGAATGTGGCAAGCATGTTTTTGCCTGAGGGCCTATGCACTTGCTTTTCCTTCAGACATTTGCATGGCTTCCTCCCTTTCTCCTTCGGTCTTTACTGCAATATCACTTTCTCAGCCAGTTCCTTCCTGGGTGTCCTCCTTAAACTGCATTTTCTTTACCCCAGAATATCTTGTCCCATGATTCTCTATTTTTCTCCTTTAAAGAGAAAAGGATATATAGTACAGTACACTATGCATTTTATTTATTTATCTTGTTACATACCTCTCCCACTGGAATGTAAGCTTTGTAATGTGAGGCAGTTGTGTCTGTTTTGATATTTGCTTTTTCTCCAGGATCTATAATTATTAGTGGAAAATATAAGGTGTGCAATAAATATTTAATAAATGAAGTAATGTCTTGTACTTGGGCCAGTGCTAAAGTGGAATTAAATCAAATAAACAACAGAAGCGATAGCCAGGAACAAAATAGGAGTGGGGATCCAACTTTCAGCAACAGTAGGAATATTAAGCCAAAGACAGAGGTGGCCAGAATTAATGTGAGCCCTTGAATAGTACTGTCTGTAGATACCAGCAGGTGGGACGTTCACTTTGGACTCCATGCCTCAGAGGGCCCCAGTATGCTTTGCCATATCTTTGTGAAAACTTTCAAAGTCCTATAGTATTCTGAATCCCAGCTCTCCATTTCAGGAGCGTGGACCCAGTTTTGGGGAATAGTAAAGTGAGATTTCCTTTTAACAATATAAAATCTCTTTCATGAGACTGTGCAACAGTGGGCCAATGGAATGGTGCCTTTGTGACATTTTGGATATCTTATACATTAGACAGGAAAAATTCAAGGTGGAGACTACCAATGGCCCAATGATGACCCTTGGGTTGGAGCTCCACACCTGTAAGTATTCTGTGATGGCAACTCCAGTCTACATACTCCAAAGTGGAAAGAGTGGTGGCAGGCACCCCTTAGCTTGAACTCCCACAGCCAGTATTCAGGATGTTCAGCTTCTCCTTTTATATACTCCGTACCATATCTCAGGCAATAGTCCAGGGGTGCCCACACCTGTCTCCCACAAGAGCTCCCATCAATGGACTATTGAAATCAGTGCTCTCTCTTTTGGACAACTGATGTTGTTATCCTGTTTCCTTCCAGGTTGATTTTTTTTTTTTTTTTGCCATGCCAGGTGAGATACAGACAGAATACAACCACTCTTTTTGTTCTTCCCATTGACTTGTTGCCTAACCTTTCTGCTGGTTATGGCATATGGAAGAGTAATATGCCATCAACATTAAAAAAGGTTAAATTCTAGAAACAATAATTATTGTTTAATTATAATAAAATAAAAGCCTGAATATTTTAAGAGAAGTCATGGTTGGATGATGTTTCATTCTATGTTTATGCTATAAAAGTTTTTAGTGTTTTAACATGAACAGAATAAAATATTCACCTTTTTTTTTTTTGCATTTATGGTCATTTTCAGTCAACCGTAGTAGCAATCTTTGAGAGAGTCAGTAGAAATCAGCATTCATAGGCAGCATGCAGGTTAATGCAGCATTGTAAGTAATGATGTAACTGCCTTTAAATAAATGGTATTAGGCAACTACAGAAGCACAGATATCTACCTTGTTTCAATACAAATCAGTTCTAAGTTGTCTTGGCACTGTGAGTAGTAAGATCATTGCTCTCTTTTATAGTGGAATAAGTTAATCAGAAAGAGTACAGTTAACAATAAAAACTGAGGTCACAAAGAGTCAGACATGACTGAGCGCGCACACACACACACACACACACACACACACAACAATAAAACATGTTTCTTAGACTCATATGAATAGAAACTGGTGCCTGAATACCATGAAGAATCTTTACATGCACCGATGATTAGACAATAAACAAACATATAATTTTTATTCCAAATCTTCATCAATAAATATACGTCAGATAAGCTCATGAGTTTTATAATCCACTTTAAATCAAACTGCTTATATAAACAGAGGTTGCAACAAAAAAAACTATTTGCCTGAAGATGCACACACACTAGAGGGTGGTCCCACCTTTGATAATTTCCAGATTTAATGGAGAATTTAATGGACTTCCCAGGAAAAGTGGGCTTGAGACACTGTTTAACTGCTCAGGGTTCCCCAGGTGATGTCTAGGATAGATGATCTTAAGTTTTGAACAAGAAGGTAAGGCACAAATATAACTTTGCCTCACCCTCTGTGTAACCTCAATCAAGTAATTTAAATTCTCTTTATTTTTTCTTACTTGTAAAAATGGTTAATTGGATCAGATTAATAGTAAGATCCTGTCTAAGATTTCATTTCAATTCTTTGGCTCTTCCTTGAAGTGACTTTTTGCCTTCAATTCTTCAACTATATCCTGGGCATGGATGTCAACTATATTTCCTTAGAACATCATAAAAACCAGTTAACTAATAATTTGAACTCATGAATTTCTTTTAGGAGCAGAGATTATTAAAGAACAACTTTGAAAAAAAATTATCATATACAAGTTTTTCCCCCCAATGTGTGGTTACTTCAAGTTGTAACTAAAAGAGAAGTTAATTCAGCTTGGTTTTAAATATCCATAAGAGGGTGCAAAGTCAACATCTAAAAAAGGAACCTATTAAAAACACATATAAAGGAAAATTGCAGTCAAGCAGCTACACCATCTGGGTCATATGAAAATGAGACGTAGTGATGAGTGTCTGCATGCTGATGGTGCTGCAGACGGAATCAGCTCACTGTCTCTCCAAGCAGTCATGTGTACAGATTAATGAAGAGAGGTGACAGAATCAAACTTCCCGCTGACTTGTGGTGGATAAGCTATTTTGCTCCATCATTGCCTCAGCTTTGCTTACAGGATAGTAGATGCACTCTAGCATGTGCTTTTCCACTAATCGTTTTGACTAAATGAACCAAATCTCGTGGTAAAGGTGCCAACAACATCTGGTAGCTCTAAATCAGAATCAGTGTGAATAAACTCAGCCATGCTGTCTTTTACTCCTAGATGATCACAAATAAGCCTGCTGTCACTGACCCAATACAAGATGATCCGACGTTACCACTTTTTCAGGAACATTTCTTACAGCTTTTAATGCTATTTTCTGTTATCCTAGATTCAAGATTGTTTCTGAAGTCAATGGAACCATTTTTATTGTGTTCTTTTCTAATAGGTTTTTTGTAGTTTTAACCACCAAACTGTCTCAGACTCAGGCCGAGAATTTTACTAAGTCATCTTTTACTCACAAGGCATGTTAAAATTAAAGCCATTAAATATATTCTGGAGTGCTGGAATATGTTTTACCTTCAAATTTCTGCTTTCACTTGAAACTTTACTGAAACTTATTATCCTTAAAGTACAGAATCAAGTAAATATTTTAAAGGCTAAGACATATGAGTTTGGGGCCCCTGGCCCCTGGGTGGAACTTAGGTCTATAAAGCCAAACAACAATTAGATATTCACTCAGACATAACTTATCCTTGCTGTCAGATTCAGCTACTTATTGATTCCTGAATATACTAAGGTACATTTGTGGAAACTGCAAAAAGACACATGAATTATAAACCGCATAGATTTCTCCAGGCGAAATGGCATCAGGGCTAGTGCATAGCTTTTGGCAAACTAAGTCCAGACAAGAAATCAGTCTCCGATCCCTCTGAACCTTTGTACAGTGCATTTATTCAAAACGTACAGACAGGCTGTTACCTGTTGAAAATTTATAAGATTTGTGAGGACCTGGGGTGAGAGGTAAATTAGAAGTTTGTAGACAATACCCGAAATATTAATATATTTTTGTGCATATATACATACATACATATGTATACCAGGACATATATTCAAATATATAGATATTTAAATCCACAGTAAAAAAAATAAAAAAAAAATTTCTCTACCTTGTCCAATCGATCATCATGCAGATTTTCTGAGAAACATGGCTGTAGAATTAGAAAGACAATTGATCTTTATAAGAAATTAGTAAGGAAACACACACTGTACTGAGAATCAAACTAAAATATATCATAATCTTTCAATACTTTTGCTTTTTGTAGTAGCTAAAATTATTTTCCCTTTAGAGAAACTTTCCATGATATAAAGTTTAGCATATTAAAATGTTATTAAAAAATTAACATTTACAATTGACTTATTTCAATCATATCCACACTCTGTTTCAGGAGCAGAATTTCTCATATTAATTGGATCTTCTAAATCATTAAGATAGTAGGAAGGAGCTATAGTAAATTGCTCTATGATGAAGTTTTGAATAATTTAATATTACTGATGGTCCATAGTAAAAATTTCAACAAAGCATTTTTAAATTCTATAAAGCAAAACATTTTGGTTGTCCTTCTTTTCTTTATTATACATGCCTTGAGCTTCAATTTATTAAATTTTTATTTATGTTAGATCGAGGTATACCAAGTCAAGAAGAAAGGAAAAAGAACTAAAAGAAAGTGAACTAAAGACTGGTTTCAGTATAACTTTGCTCTATCTCCCCTCCCAATCCCAGTCCTTAGTGATTTAGCTGCAACAATATCTGTTTTTAGAAATATTGATTCAGAATATCTCTGCTTGCAATAAAACTTCATGTGTGTGAGTTTTATTTTATTAATATATTTTGGCCACTTTTGAACTTTTATCACAAGACATATATGCCATTACTTCAAATTTTCCAAGCCAACTTTGAAAATAGATATACCTTATTCAAACCTTTTCCTTACACTTTAAAAATATGTTAGTAAGACAGGCAGTGATTAACATTCTCCTAAGAAGCTCTTGAAAATAGCCAAAATTATGTATTTCTTTACTATTTAATTATTTAATATCTATTTTATTTACTCCCTTTGTATAGGTAACCGAGAATTATATTGAAGTTTATATGCATTGCTCAAAGACATTTTTACTTTACTAAGTAAATACACACAAATAATAAGTGGTATCACCTTAGTGCTTTAAGTTCATTCTTAATGTGTCAATACTATGTAAGACATTGCAGCAGTGAAGACATTTATAGAAATTTGCAATTATTGTAATTTTATTTATTCATTGTAATTTATTTATTGCATTTATTTACTTTAATTAATACTATAGTATTAGTACATTCAGACTTCTCCAGTGTCTCAGCAGGAAAAAAACCACCTGCCAATGCAGGAAATGGAAGAGACAGTTCTATCCCTGGGTGGGAAAGATCCCCTGGGGAAGGAACTGGCAACCCACTCCAGTATTCTTGCCTGGGTAATTCCATGGAGAGAGAAGCCTGGTGGGCTACAGATCATGGGGTCACAAAAGACTCAGACGCAACTTATAGACTAAACAGCAACAACAAATTAATGTTGATCTATTCACTTGCCAATTTATTTAGTCAAACAATTAGCATTTGATATACATTGTTCCTCAGATGCTGATCTGTTTCCTGAGAATTAAGATTTTGCTTCTCAAAGAGTTTACAATATTGTGAATGTCAGAATCTCTTAAAGCTATGACTATAAAATTATGAAATAAGAATAAACATAGGAAAGCAAGCAGGGTGTTGTAAAGTGAAAACACGGTTCTACCTGACCCAAGATATATAGAGACATTCTTTAAGTTTCTAGAATAAAATGAATTCTTTGTTGTTACTTATAACTTTTTTTTCCTTTCTTCCTTCTTATTCCTTTTATAAACTAAATTGTTCCTAACTAACTAAGCATATGTGAAATTGTTATGACATAAGATAGCTTGTTCACAAGCTACTAGATTGAAATGAAATTTATCTGGTTAGGTTAATCTGAGTGGGCTCTACCTTGGGAATTGCAAAGACTCAATTTGTAGAAAACTTGAAGATCAGTTGACCATGGATGCATGAATATATTTCTGAGCATTCTACTCTGTTCCATTGGTTTATAAATTTATGTCAGTATCATAGTGTTTTAATTTTTATATCTTTGTAATATAATTTGCAATCAGAAAATAAGATGTCTCAGGTATTGTTATTCTTTTCTAAGATGGCATTGACTCTTTGGGGTCTTTCATGTTTCCATAAGAATTTTAGGATTGATTTTCTATTTCTGTGAAAAATGACATTGGGATTTTGATAGAACTTATAGTGAATTTGTAGATTACTTTGGGGAGTATGGACATTTTGTTATTGTTGTTTAGTTGCTAAGTCATGTCTTACTCTTTTGCAACCCTATGGACTGTAGCTTGCCAGACTCCTCTGTCCATGGGGTTTCCCAGGCAAGAATATGGAAGTGGGTTGCCATGCCCTCCTCCAGGGGATCTTCCCAACCCAGGGATCAAACACCAGTCTCCTGCTTGGCAGGTGGATATTTTACCACTGAACCTCTTGGGCTATTAATTATTTCAATCCATCAACACAGAATATCTTTCTGTTTTTGTAACAACATGGAGTGACCTAGAGGGCATTATGCTAAGGATAGCAGAAATAAGGCAGAAACTGAAAGTCAGATACTAGTAGATGACATTTGTATGTGGAATTGATAAATAGTCATATAGATCCTCTCACAGAGGCAGAGAGTTAGAATAGTGGGTACCAGGAGCTGGGGAGAGGCAGGGGAAATGGAAAAATGACAGTTAAAGGGTGCAAAGTTTCTGTTTTATAAGAATTCTGGAAATTGACTATAAGGCATATGGTTTATAGCTAATAATACTGTACTGTGCACTTAAAATTTACTAAGAGAGTAAATCTTAAATAATACTAATACCAATAAAGGGGGGAGAGGAAACTGTGGGAAGTGATGGATATGTTTATGTTCTTAATAGGTGATGATTTTATGGGTGTAGACTTATCTTCAAACTCAACAAATTATACACAATTCAAACATGTAGTTAAAAAAAAAAGAAAAGCAAGAAAACCTGATAAATCATTGCATTCAATTCTACTGATTTTCTTAACTCTTCTGATAACTTGAATCCTGGGTATGTACTCTGATTTCAAACTTTAAGCATCTTTCCCCATAATTATACTCAGTAGTGTCTGCCTGTCTCTCTCTCTTAAATCAAAGCTGTTTATTGTTTCTACCACCTGAAGTACATTTTAAAACAGCAATCAAAGGAGAACATAATATGTATAATGGCACACTTATGGTTTACTTGGAGTAGTTCATAATGAATATAATTTAGGCACAAAGTGTCTAGTGTTGAAAAAAGCATCATTATTTCAATCAGATCTACACAATTAAGTAAAAATGCATAGCTATGCACAGAAAGATATGCTAGCTCCACCTTCATATGCCAAACTCATTCCAATTGTATGTCCTCAGTAATGTTCAGCAGCCAACTATAATAGATTCACAAGATATTATTATTTGTAAGTTTTATATTTGTAAAAATTAGCTTCAATATTTGTATCCAACTTATTGGTGCTGTTTAAGATATATCAGTTAGTGCTGACTTCAAAATAGAAAAATTAGTTTAAAAAGAAACAGAAATTAAAAAAAAAATTCTGTTCTAAAATAATAACAAGTTATGAAAAAAGCAAAATTTTATTAAAAATATATACTTCAGTGATATAAACATATGTCCACTTGGTGGATATAAAATTATACTACAGCAATATTTTAGTGAATTAAAATATAATGCATTTGATATCTGGGCTTCCCAGGTGGCTAAGTGGTAAAGAATTATTTCTCCTGCCAATGCAGGAGATTACAAGTTTGATCCCTGGGTCTGGAAGATCCCATGGAGAAGGAAATGCCAACTCACTTCAGTAGTCTTGCCTGGGAAAATTCCATGAACAGAGAAGCCTGACAGGATACAATTCATAGGGTCACAAAAGAGTCGAATACAACTTAGTGACTAAACAACAACAAAAACATTTAATACCTATGTACAAAAATTGTGCTTTATGTCACTATTGTTATCCTTCAGTAAATTCGACAATAAAGATTAATGAATAAATACATTTTAAAATAATGTATATGAATTTTATTTTAATATCTTAAAAGTATCAGTCTCTAAATTGTGTCCAACTCTTTGTGACTCCATGGATTGTAGCCTGCAGGCTACTCTGTCCATAGAATTCTCCTTGCAAGAATACTGGAGTGGGTAGCCATTCCCTTCTCCAGGGGATATTTCCGACCCAGGATTGAACCCAAATCTCCCTCCTTGCAGGCAGATTCTTTACTGTCTGAGCCATCATGCTAATCATAAATTCTAAATAACAAAAGTTAAATGATCATATTCTTTAGATCATTGTATTAAGAAGTGGTATGTAAAAATCAGATATATTCATTATCATTAGGGTAATAAATATTAGAGTAAATATTATGATTGCCTTATTTGTATACTTGGTAAAATATTGAGGTAATCATAGAGAAACCGCATTATTGAGTGTTTGCTCTATCCTGTAAAAGTAGTAATACATCATATCACATTATCCTCATAATATTGCTATAATTCACAAATATGTGAAACTGATAAATAACTTCAACCACTTGAGATTAATTAACTTGTCTAGGCCCCCAAATTAGACAGTGACAATATATAAAGACAGTGAAATTTATAAAGGACGTGTCACTGTCTTTATATATTTATAAATTCTAAATAGCAAAAGTTAAGTGATCATATGCTGTACCCTATCTCTACTCTAAAATGTAAGATCACTTATATATATACTCCATATTATATATGACTTTTGTGATCTGCTTACCTCTTATTTACTTCCTAAAATATATTGTAGTATGCATTCCCTATTTAAAAGTTAACTTTAACAAATACATATGAATGAAAAGATCGTGTTATACTGAATTTGTAACTCATGATGCCTTTTAGCACACCATCATTTTTCAGATTTAAAATACATTTATAAAATCTAGTCCTAGTATAGAGTGACTGAACTTGATATTTCTGAGAGCCTTTTCAATTTTGCAAGGACCGTGTGTCTGTAATTCACGATGGTCACCACTAGATGGTAATCTTGTCATTAGAGTCAGCAAATAATTTTCAGATATATTAAAAGAAAATCTAAAGAACAAAATCCTTTATTATTAAATTATTTGCTGCAAAACATAGAAACATGAACAGAATATATAGTAATCTATCCTATTATGAAGTGCTTAATTTGCCACTGTGTGAAATTCATTGAACATGTTCTCTCATTAATCATCACAAATAAATATGAAATAAATGCTAATATCATCAAGTAATATATATAGCAGAGAAGGCAATGGCACCCCACTCCAGTACTCTTGCCTGGAAAATCCCATGGACAAAGGAGCCTGGTAGGCTGCAGTCCACGGGGTCGCTACTAGTCGGACACGATTGAGCGATTTCACTTTGACTTTTCACTTTCATGCATTGGAGAAGGAAATGGCAACCCACTCCAGTGTTCTTGCCTGGAGAATCCCAGGGACGGGGGAGCCTGGTGGGCTGCTGTCCATGGGGTCGCACAGAGTCGGACACGACTGAAGCGACTTAGCAGCAGCAATATATGTAGGGCCTACTATGAATTAAGGAGCCAGAATACTAATATAAACATTCTAATCAAAGATCAAGTTTACCTAAGTGTCCATAAATGAGATACCAATTAACTAACTTAGTATAAAAACATTCAATAGAATTCAAGGTAGCCATTTTAATTAAGGACACTGTATAAAAGTGATAATAAATTTGAAGATGTATTTAAGTGAAAATAGTGCAAAGTAGAAGAGAATGCATGATGTGTAAGTATAACCTACTACATTTATAAAAATAATGAAGAAAATATAGATAAAATATTCTAATCCAAAGCTCAGATGTGGAATATGCATCTTTATTTATATTAACTATATTTAATAGTAATCATTGAAATTTATTAAGGAGTAGATTTCAAGTATTCTCTCCACATGGACAAAAAAACTCTGTATGAGGTGATGGATATGTTAATTAGATTGATGGAGATAATCACTTCACAATGTACATTTATGTCAAAATATCACTTTGTACAGCTTAAATATGTGTGTTAGTCACTCCGCTGTGTCCAACTCTTTGCAACCCCATGAACTGTAACCCAGCAGGCTCCTCTGTCCATGGGATTTCCCAGGCAAGAATACTGGAGTGGGTTGTCATTTCCTTCTCCAGGAGATCTTCCCAACCCAGGGGATTAACCAAGATCTCCTGCACTGCAGGCAGATTCTTTACAGTTTGAGCCACCAGGGAAGCCCCTACAACTGAAATATATACAGTTTTTTTTTGGTCAATAATTTCCTAATGAAGTAGGTGAAAAGAAATGGCTAGAAATCACTTAGGTATTTGAAACTTGACTTTATTCAGTTATGATACTAGATCTCAAATTTATTTGACGCCCATTATAGTCTTATATTCAATAGCTGGTTCTAATCTGTGTATGGGAAACTATATAGTCAGTAAAGAGTCACAGTATAGTTTTCAGATAAGTGCATGCATGTTGCATTTCAATATCTAAAAATGGGAAAAGAAGCATCCTGTGTGAAAATTTCAAGGAATCTTTTCCAAAAGATATAAAATAAGATGTCTAAGCAATAATATATCATTGCATTAGTTTTCTAAATATCCATATAAAAGAAGAGTTAGTTATGAGAAAGTTGAATGGGAGAGCACTGTATACTAGGACATTTTCATAGTTGAGGAATGGGAAACAGTTTGAAAACATGGAATGTGACTGGAGTTTTTGATGGCAGAAATCATGACATGAGTGAGATCTGAGAAACAGGCAGAGGCCGGCCACAAATCAGCCCTAAAGGCCATGTTAAAGAGTTTGGATTTTCCTCTCGATGATATGAAAAAAAAAAAAAGAAAGAAAGAAAGAAAGAAAGTTTTTAAAATCCAAACATCAGAGAATTCTGAATGTCAATTTCAGAGTTTACTTCCATTTTCAAAAACTTTGCATCAAAAGAGAAGTAAATGAATAATGTAAAAAGACAATCTTTCTAATTATCCTTCCTAAGCATATTTTGCTTTCATTCATATCCAGTAATAATCTACCGTGTTTTCTTTAGTGTAAAGGATTTTGATAATATACTTTTTAAAAGTGCCGTGGCAAAACAAATGGAACTGAATTTAACATCACAATTTTCATTATTTTAAAGACATTATAGGTAGTTATGGAAAAATCTGCAAACAGGTGTTTGAAACATCTTCTCTTTGGTTAAGGTATTGCCAGTGCTCTTTCTTAGTTTTCATTTTAAAGTTTCCACAACACTTACATCTACTTTATTTGATGGACAATCATTTGTGGGTGATAAAATGTACTAGTGCCACCTCCATCCAAAATAAAAATCAAAATAAAGTTCTTATTTACTTTGTATTGACTGACAAAGATTGCTTTGGAGTTTAGCCATTGGCTTATAACCTTGGGAAAAAGAGTTTGCCTTGAATTAAAGCTGAGAAAGAGTAGCCCATCAAAGTATCCATCTTGGAGACTATTAACCTGAGGTGGATGAGGAATATACTTTTACTAATATTTATTTTTGCAATCTGGGCATGATAAAATGAACTTTCTGCAAAACTTTAGATGGGAAAAATTCTAAAGTACACTTGGATTGAAACAAAATATTTAAAATTAAAAGTTTGGTAGTAAAAAAACAGAATTATAATATATAAGATTTAAATTACAAAAACACTTTGGAAATTAATTTGATAATTTATTGTAAATGTGAATACATGCATGGCTGTGAATATATGTATTCTAGAGACTTAGGAAAACTTTTACTTGAGTCCAAAAAGTAATATCTAGGAGAGAGTTTTTCTCAAATTGTTAATACAGCCAAATATAGAAACCATCTAAATATTCAACAGGAGGGAAAAGGGTAAGAAATTTGCAGTATAGTGAAAAGGAATATTATATTTCAATTAAAAATAATTAACCAGAAATCTATACATCAACATGTATAAATTTCAAGAAGAGAAATGCTGAACAATGAAGGCAAATGTGTATTAATATCTATGTATTTAATGTAGTTCTTAAATAATGATTAATATATGATAGATATTTAGAAAAGTGTGAGTCATAATTGCACATGATAGCATAAATATTCATATTTTATTTTACTTCTTAAGCTGATTGGTAGATTCAGAGCATTTGTTTTATTAACTTGTTACATTTTTGCCTCCAAATTTTATAATAATTCCAGAGATATCATTTTCAGGACAAAAGAATACATGATAAAACATGTGTATTTATTGTAATCTATTTATGATGAAAATCTAATGCTTTAAAAAATGCTTAGAGACTTTCTTAGTGGTCCAGTAGTTGAATGTGCCTGAAAATGGAGGGGACACAGATTCCATCCCTAAGCCTCTGTGCCACAACTACTGAGCTTTCACGCCCTGAAACCTGTGCTCCACCAAGAGAAGCCCAGGCACCACTACTAGAGCATAGCCCGGACTCACAGGCTACTAAAGAAAGTCTTCACACAGAAATGAAGACCCAGGACAGCCAAAAACAAATTTAAAAAAAATAAATAAATGCTCAATAACGTTATGCCATGTAGTTGTGGTTTACTAAAAAAAAAAAAATTTCTGTATATATAATTTGGTACAGAAACAAATAGCAAAACAGGATTTCTCTTGCTAAATATAATTCAATAAAATTATTTTCAACATAGGTATTGATTTATTCTTCCTTTGATTATATATTTTATAAGTGGATAACTATACATATAATCAATATACCAAGAGCTAACATTTATTGAGTCTCATGAGGCCATTTCCTGGGTCAAAATTTTACTCCACACTGTATCTCAGATACAGAGTATATCAATATGCTTGCTGTTCCTCTAAACCTCTCCTTTTTGCAAAAAGAGTAATAATTCAATGTTGACTTGAATTTTTATTACAGGCCAATCTGATCATGTAAGCAGTCCAGTCAGGGAGTTACCTTTGGGTTCTATGAACCAAAGGTTCAGTGTCTCGGGTTCAGTCTCTCAGAGTGTGTGTGTGTCTGTGTATGTGTGTACGCGATGCGGATTATGCAATTCCAAGATGGGAGGAAAGCATTTTCTTGAACAAGGCATCTGTTACTCAAATTAGTCCCCATAATCCTGCCTTGTATAAACACGGGACTGTGTGCTCTGCTGACGTCGATGGAAGGAATCTGAATCTGTGTTTGAAGGGTTTATGGTCTGGTCTCAGGTTTGCACAGGACCTCTTAGCAGTCCCTGATGGACTATTCTGGCTGTGGCTCACAGGAGGTTCATTTGCCAGGGCTTGGCATAGAAATATCCCTTCCTTGTAAGGGTGGTTCCAGTCTAATAAACTTTTAGCCAGATATCAGTGATACCAAAGAACACAACAGAGTAAAAACTGCCTGGCCTCTGCTCTGAAGGAGCCACTCCCCTGAATACAAAGTTGGGAAACATTTGTCTTCACTCTCTGGGCTTTCAGTGTATGGCAAAACAAATACAGAATTGTAAAGTAAAATAAAAAATAAATAAATAAATAAATAAAAAGAACCAAGAGTAGGAGAAAAATAAATAAATAAAATTATTAACATTACTAATTGTTGCTATTATTCTTTTGAGAAAAAGAAATGTAAATGTCTAATTCCTTTGTTTCAAGTATAATTTTAGCCTCATTCTCTTTTGTCCTTTGTTTCTAGATAAGATCCATTTAGAAAGCCAATCATTAATTCACCTCTGCTTCCTGACAGCATCCAATCCAAGGAAAAGCCCTGTTCCCTTAAGTCCTTCCAAAGTCACCTAACAAAAGCCCAGATCCTATAATTCTACAGCTCCGTCACTGAAACATGCCAAAAGTACCCAAGGTATGCATTCTCCCTTGTTATGAGTCAAGTCCAACTTGTTCAACTACAAGTAATTTTTGGTTAAAGGGCACTTTGTATATGCCATTCAAGGTATAATATTCAGAGTTAAAAACATAACTTCTCATACAAATATAGAGTAAATCACCATAAAATATTTTACTCAATCCACGAATAAGATAATTATAGATGATAAAGTTGATTAAAAAGAAAATATTTTGAGAAACTGGCTCTTCATGCTCATTTTGTGGAAAAAAAAAGTGACTGTTAAAAGAATAGAAACAAAACTGGCTCTATAGAGAGTTTAGAGCAAAAGAAAAGAAAAATAACACTGGTGGTATCTCTTCTACTTAACAGAAATCTACAAGTTACATAGATTTCGCTTATTCAAATGTTAAATCACAAAATCAATTACCCTTAAGATTTTCTAGAATATGAAGTAATTCTCAGGTGAGTTTGCTAAATCTTTTCTTAAATAACATTGATATAACATGCTGTATTTTTAATGATTTTCACATTTTAGATATTTTTTTTTCTTGACAAACATGTCTTCCTAAAACTTAGAGTATGCAGAGCTACCACAGGCAAAAGGGGAAATGTTCCTTATGATAGATAAACTATGCGTAGGTTATCCAGACATGGTGGAGAGAAAATATTAAAATTTTAGAAAATTATCTTTCAAGACAAATAAGGTGTTTTGAAGTCAACAGTCCTGTCACATACCTATGTTGAATATTTGCAATCTGAATATTCTTGAATGCATCTCTTAGCATTCCACAGGTAACAAGTCCTAGTCTAAAACTAGGTAGAGGAAGAAGAATGAAAATAATAATTTCCTCATTGCTAGCTCATTTCTTCCTTCTAAAAGTTTAGTTAAAGGACATTTTAATATTAAAACAAGGGGAAATTGTTTTGGTTATTTTTTTCTTACAAACATAGGTAAAATAATATTTGTTAATTTTTAAACATTTTTTTGGTAGACCATTTATGAAGTCTTTACTGAATTTTTACAGTAGTGTTTCTGTATTATGTTTTGGTTTTTTCACCACAAAGCATATGGGATCTTAACTTCCCAACCAGAGATCTAACCTCCACCCCCTACATTGGAAGGATAAGACTTAAAAAATAATTTTCATTACCAACTTGTCTCTTGAAAAGTAAAGTTGATTTTATGGGTCACAGTAGATGAATTTTCTTTCATGGAACATGAAAGACTTAGTTTCCCTAAGTTCCTGTTTCAATAGACTTTTTCTGGCACATACCAGGCAACTAAATGCAACCAAACATTTTTTATTTGGGGGACATTAGTTTGGAATGTATCATTATTTATACAGGAAATGAGTTAAAACATTTTTCTGGTTCTGATTTTGAAAAGATAAATATGTGCCTATATCCCTAAACATTGCTTAATATAGGGAAACATTTTTAAAGAAAAAGCAGCACTGTAATCAAATTCAAAAGACTTTATAAACGGTATACATCAAAAAATGTTTAAAAAATTAACAAATATCATTTTACTTATGTTTTTGAGAAAAAAAAAATCACCAAAACATATGTACTGAAAGACCATGTTAAGAATCAGATCTGATTCATAGCAACTCTCCAATCAATGGTGGAGTAAAAGTTGTTTCTCGTCCTTTGGTGGCATAAGTTACTGTGACCTTAACTGTAGTAGCACTAATTAATTATATTTCATCCTTGCATACCACTGAATTTGCAGTGGCATAGAGAGTCAGCATAGACAGCAATTCTATAGCAAGATAATCTTGCCTAATAAGTTCAATTTTCTCCAAGTGATGTGGTGCTGATGTATATGTACTTATTAATGAAATAAGCTTATGCTTGCAGACTTCCCTAGTAGCTCAGGTAAAGAATCTGCCTGCAATGTAAGAGACCTGGGTTTGATCCTTGAGTTGGGAAGATCCCCTGGAGTAGGAAATGACTATCCACTCCAGTATTCATGCTTGCAGTTTACTGACTTGAAGGATGCATTCACTCAAAAAAGTTTTAGTAAATCACTGGAGAATTAAATACTGGTAGATATTTGATCGATTTGGGGTTTTAGAATTTGCAGTCACAAGCTCTTTTCATTGAAAGACAATGAATTCAAAGTGAATGAATATTGTTCCGGTACTGCCTTCACAGAGTATCACCACCTGCTTCAGTAAGTCACGATTTCCTTATACAAATCTAATATTAAATGTAATTTAAAAATATTTCCATATTAGATATAAAAGCATAGAGGAAGGTACTAATCACAAGTGCTAATGTTAAATTGTGCTAATATTGTAAAAAGTGAATATATCTTATGGCTTTATGTATTTAGCTTACAAGCTTTAAGTTGCTCTATGAAGTATCCTGATAAAAATCTTAACATCTTTTTTTAATTCTAGGCTCTACAGTTTTCCAGTGGGTAGAGTCATACATAAACTCTTGAACATCAACAGGATCTGTAAGCTGATTAACCAATTTACTACAAATTATGGAGGGGCTAATTTCTGATAGTTCCTGTGTTAGGAGCTGGGATTGCAGAGATGAATCAATTTTCTGTCCTTATTGGATGCAGTCTGTTTAAGACAAGGATTAAATGAAGACTAATAACTGCTTAGTGTGAAAAGCATTAGATATGTGTTGGCAACTAGAAGAAACTTAACCGTGACTCGAGTGAGGAGAAAAAGTACTCTTAAAAGACCCAGCTCAGTGTTTTCTAACTCCCGCTACATCAATTCAAGACAAAAAAAAAAAAACAAAACAAAACAAAAATTATCCCACTTTGTAGTGGAGTTTATAAATTTCCTTTCAACATTTTCATAATACTTTGATCTTAAATTCAACTATGGCTGGGTTGGTCATACAAATTACTGTGTAAATGGTTTAATTTTTTTCAAACAATAACTGCAAATGACAATTAATCTAAAACAGCAAACCACGATGTATGGTCGCTCTAATTTTAGCAGACACCACACAGCAGTACAAATGACTGGCTGACTTGCTTTTCCTATTAGTCAGTAATCCTCTTGTCTTCCTGGCATATATTGCATTTAATCAATATTTGTATCTGAATATTTGGCAAACAGCTGTCTCTCAATAAATATTTTTGAATGAATGCATATAAAGTCTCACATTATATATAATGTACGATGAGTTGCTTTTATGTACATATATATTAGTAAAAATTGAGGAAAGGCCAGAAAGAATTTTGGAATATCAAATAGTTAGAAATCTAGGGGTTTTAAGGCTTGCTATTCATTGAACAACTTTGCATATTTGCTGTGATATGCTACCAAATTGGGTTCCCCAAGTGGCACTAGTGGTAAAGAACCTGCCTACCAATGCAGGAGACATGAAAAATGGGGGTTCGATCTCTGGATTCAGAAGATCCCCTGGATTAGGAAATGGCAACCCACTCCACTATTCTTTCCTGGAGACTCCCATGGACAGAGGAGTCTGGCGGGCTATGGTCCACCGCGTCGTGGAGTTGGCCACGACTGAAGTGGCTTAGCATGCATGCATGCTGCCAAACTGTGCTATACATGTAGAAAACTGCAAAAATCTAAAACTGATACTCCATGAACCAGAACTTAAATTGAGAGATAATTAGCTGCATTTCATGGGACTCTCCCTTTCTGCTTGCTTCCAATAATCACCCTCCCTACTTTATGATAAATAATAGTTTGACTTTTAACACCTTGATTAGTTTTTCTGTTTGCTACTACATATAAATTAAATCATAGTATATGTATTCTTTGGCATAGGATTGTTTCTCTCAATGCTTTTTTGGTTTTAATTGGACAAGTTTCTACCAAATCTGAACAGCCTGCATACACTACAATTAAGTAATCAATACACATACATGTATGTTCAACACACACACTTTTCACCAAAGCTCAAAGATCTGAACAAAACTATTGAAGAGCACTATTTATAACTATCTCAAACTTGAAATAAACTAAACTTCTATCAGTAGTAGGACTAAATTATTTATATATTCTCATACAAGGAAATGCCATAAGAAATGAGAAACCACATGCAACAATATGGATTTCTCACAACATAATATTAAGAGGAATACTCTTATTTCTCTTTAACACTCATCATTGGTGACTTATAATTATAAATTACAAATTTTAAAAATTAAGACAAAATATTCTATTCAACTAACCCATTCATGGGGCCAGTAACATATACCTTATGATTGAATTTCATAAAAATACACAATTTCCTACTAGCTACTGAAAGTAAAATACACTTTTGAAACTATATGTGAAAACTAAAAACTAAAACAAACTGGTAAGTACAATTAAAAAAGAAAATGGTATGGAGAACAAACAGTGGTTACTGGTGAGGAGAGGGAAGGAGCTGGGGCAAGATACGGCAGGGTCTAAGAGGGTACAAACTACTATGTATAAAATAAATAAGCTATAAAGATATATTATACAGCATGGGGAATATAACCAATATTTTATAATAATTATAAATGGAGCATAACCTTAGAATTGTGAACCATTATGTTGTACACCTGAAACATGTAATATTGTACATCAAATATACTTTAAAAAAAAAAGAAAGTAAAATAGTCTTTCAAAATAGCTCAATTCAGGCTGTTTACTCTACATAGAGAGAAAAAAATTATAGATCCATAGGTTAATAAATAATATTTTACCAGGTAGATATAATTTAGACAAAATCCCATAGCTTTCTATACAGTGTCAATTATTCTTTGTAAATACTGAAATCAACACCATATCTATTAATTACATAGTAGACATGTCTCATTCCACTATAAAGTTATAATTCTTATGTTACTTTCTGCTTCTAGTGAAATGAAAATTAAAGATAATCATTAGAAATAGCTTTATAATTTATAAAACAATGAGATTGTAATTTTACCATAATTGCATAACAGTAGAATAATTGAAAGACATCTATTTACTTAGAGGAATATACAAAAGAAGCTGTAGCTTCACATAAATTTTAAGAAAATCAATGGTTATAATGAGAGGTTTCATTGAAAATGCACATTTGAACATTTGGATTTGTTACATACATTTTAAGACAACTCATGGAGATTTTGCCCTTACAACAAATTGCTACAAAATTAAAATTCATTTGTATCAGTTTTTAACTAAAGAAGTAAAATATACCTGCCCAAGTAGCAGTAGGTTTTCCAAATGATTAAAATGCCACTGGGTGAAAAAAAAAAAAAAAGATCAATTACTGTGATAAATAGTGAACAAGCTTCCCTGGTGGCTCAGATGGTAATGAGTCTGCCTGCAATGCATGAAATCTGAGTTTGATCCCTGGGTAGGGAAGATACCTTGGATAAGGGACTGACTAGCCACTCCAGTATTCTTGCCTGGGAAATTCCATGGATAGAGCCTGGCAGACTACAGTCTGTTGGGTCATAAAAGTCAGACAGGACTAGGTGAATAACATTTTCACTTTCTTTCATGGTGAGCCAGGGCAGTAGATGGGAAAACAGTGGAAACAGTTTGTGGGGAGGCTCCAAAATCACTACAGATGGTGACTGCAACCATGAAATTAAAAGACACTTGCTCCTTTGAAGAAAAGCTACGACCAACCTAGACAGCATATTAAAAAGCAAAGACATTAGTTTGCCAACAAAGGTCCGTCTAGTCAAAGCTATGGTTTTTCCAGTAGTCATGTATGGATGTGAAAGTTGGACGATAAAGAAAGCTGAGCGCCAAAGATTGATGCTTCTGAACTGTAGTGTTGGAGAAGACTCTTGAGAGTCCCTTGGACTGCAAGGAGATCCAACCAGTCCATCCTAAAGGAGATCAGTCCTGAATGTTCATTGGAAGGACTGATGCTGAAGCTGAAACTCCAATAATTTGGCCACCTGATGTGAAGAACTGACTCATTTGAAAAGACCCTGATACTGGGAAAGAGTGAAGGCAGTAGGAGAAGGGGACAACAGAGGATGAGATGGCTGGATGGCAACACTGACTCAATGGACATGAGTTGATGATGGACAGGGAGGCCTGGAGTGCTGCATTCCAGGGGTCACAAAGAGTTGGACACAACTGAGTGACTGAACTGAACTGAACTGAGCCAGGGCAATGTATTTGGAATGTATTATGAAAGACTATCTTTCATAACCCTTCAAATAAATTTTAAAACTACAGAGGATATTTTGGCAATAAACGTGAATGCTGTTTTCAAAAGCAAATGCATTGTCTCAATGGTCTTACAAATATTACCAGAACATTATTGCAAAAGGATGCATTTATATGTAATCTAAGAAATATAAAATAAGTGAGATAAAGAGTCTATGGCAGTGACATTTCCTATAGTATTTTTTAAAAGTGAATTATTTGAACACAAATCAAATGTTTCTCACAGGATAATAATCAGCAATATGCATCCTATGAAAAATCGGGAAAAATGCTGACACAGAGCATGTATGGTCTAGAAATGCCTTGAATGTAAAAGTCACAAATATCCTCAAACATAAATGCTAATGAAAAATGCTCTGGGAACAAACCACGGCACCTGACTTAATCAATTGTAAATGGCATTTTGGCAAAAGCAATTTTTATACATAAAATTCTTGTTTAGAGTAGAAAGTAGGTAGAAAATAACACAGAAACCTCAAGTAGAAAGGAATACTGCCTCTACTTCTTCCTCTTCCTCCTACTTCCTCATAATCATTTTCATTTTGTAATGAATGCTATACAACTTTGTCTAGGACCATGTAAAAATACAGTTAAATCACATATTTGAGAACCTAGAAGATCCTACCACCAGCTTGCTTGTTCAAACACTTAGTGCAACTTTAAGAGGGAATGTGAAATCTGGTAATGAAAGTATTAACAGAAATACTTTCAGTGTCTAGGCTATAATATTGTGTTGAATGAGTATATTATTAAAAAAAATATTAAGGGCTCTAACAAATGTTGGCTTCCCTGTGGCTCAGATGATAAAGATTCTGCTTGCAATGCAGGAGACCTCAGTTCAGTCCCTGAGTCAGGAAGATCCCTTGGAGAATGGTATGGCTACCCACTCCAGTGGGCTTCCCTGATAGCTCAGCTGGTAAAGAACCCAACTGCAATGCAGGAGACCTTGGTTTGATTCCTGGGTTGGGAAGATTTCCTGGAGAAGGTATCTTCTTGCCTCGTCAGAGGAGCCTGGCAAATCCATGGGGTCGCAAAGAGTTGGACAGACTGAGCAACTAACACTTTCAGTTTCACGGTAAATGTGGTATTAGGATACAGTTTTAACACAGTAACACACACACACAAATAACTGGCCATTCTCTCTGAGAATGTTGAGAAAATATAATAGGAAAAATTATATGTGGGAATTTACAAGGTGCACTTGTCATTCTAAAATGTATATAAGCAAAAAAGAATAGTTTGGAAAATCATGGTACAATCACCAAACTGTAACTGGTCTTCACAAACTACAAAAGAGAGTAATCCATTAATGGCTTTAGCCAGTAAAGGAAGTATCTGATTAAAGACTTTGTACACGTTTCTATATGTGTACTTTACACTATAAAAAATACAGAAACAATGTTTCGTTAAATTAGAAAGGACTTTCCACTTTTACATTTCCTTACAACATTCCAAACAATATATGTAGATCCTCTCTTCTCTAGATATAGAACTTAATTCCTCTCCTCTTAAGAGTTGGCTGGACTTATTAACTTACTTACAGAGACTACAGAAAAGGAGAAATAATAGTAATTTTACAGCAGAAAAAAAAAACCTAGCAGATATAACTTTAAGTGATCAACATTAATAACATTTGTGATAATTATGTTAATATTATTTGCCTTCTGACATACAGTAATGATAAGGTCACTTCACCTCAGCATTAAATTTCTGAAAAATGGCAAGCCTAATCATGAGAAAACATTAAAAAAATTGATGGGCACCCTACAAAATATCTCACCAGTATGTTTCAAAGCTGTCAATGTCATGATAAGCAAGGAAAGTCTGAGATACTGTCACAAACAGTGGGGACTAAGAAACTTGATGGTTAAATGTAATATGGCATCTTGAATGGGATTCAAGAAGAGAAAGATGACATTAAGGGAATTTATGAAATTCTAATAGCATTTGCAATTAGTAGTAATATATGTATGTGCTCAGTTGCTAAGTGTGACCACATGGATTGTAGCCCAACAAGCTCTTCTGTCCATGGAATTTTTCAGGCAGGAGTATTAGAGTTGGTTGCCATTTTCTCTTCCAGGGGATCTTCTCAATACAGGAATGGAACCTGTATCTCCTGCATTGGCAGGCAGATTCTTAACAATGAGTCACCTGGGAAGCCCAGTAGTAGTAATACGCCATTGTTATTTTTTTTTTAATTTTAGCTCAGAAATCATATGCCGTAATTAGGTAAGATGTTTATAAATGGAGAAATTAAGTGAAGGTACAAAATTACTCCCTGAACTATTTTTGCAACTGTTACACAAATCAAAAATTATTTCAAATTTAGAATTAACAACATAAAAATATTTAAAAAGAAAGAACAGTGGAAGCAGTAAATGGACTGGTAACTTAGGAGCCAGTTGGAAAAGTTATGAGGTTGTGCTAAAGACATAGATGGGAGATGCAGACAGACAAGATTGGAGATATGGTCATGATACTGCCTGTGCAGTACTTGGAACCTGATTATTATGTGAAAGGTGAAATGACAACTGAAAACCAGTCTTTGCTCAGAGTGAATCAACCTATATTTGTCTTAGTGTATGGGATATAGGAGGGGAGGTAACGAAGAGGTGGTGATAACTGTTTCCATTTTAGACACAATTTGTCCTTCTGTGATATCCATTCATCTCCAGAAGGTAATTACAGTTTTGCATGTCACTATAAGCTTAGGAGATAAAGGCTGGCAACCAATCTATTTGTGGAAGTGGAAACTTCCAAGAATAGGATAATGACCTCACTCAGGAATGTGAGTAAAGTGAGAAGAAGGTTAAAGAAAGAAAGTAAAATACTCCCAAACTATCACCTGGGAGGCAGTAATCAACACAGGGGCAAATGCAAGTTATACAAAAAAATAGAAGTGATAAATTATTCCATGTTCTTTGATAAAGAAAATGTATGAAAGATTAATTTCATGAAAGAGAAGTTAGGGGATAGAGTTGGGAAAATGTTCAAGGGGCTAAAATGATATGTAACACATTTAATTTTATCAAACAGTAAATGAAACCAGGATGTGGCTTCAACGACTCAATATCCTAAAATGTATGGACATACCATGACTTCAAGTAGAATTAAATATATCATATGAAACTGATAGCATCCTAATAAATATAAATTTATCCTTAGAATGGGTGAATTCAAGTCTAAATGGAATGGTTAAGGAAAGTTTTATTGCATTAGCCACACTTTGAATAGAGCAAGAAAGAATATGGTCAGTTAAGGAAAAGAAACAAAGACAGAAATTGAAAGAAATTAGAGTGAAAATTTAGGGTATTTAAGGGGATCAGTAGGATGCTACATTGGAAGGTAATGTTTAAGTGAACTTATTAGAAAGTTGAAGCATTATTAGTTAGATTGTATCTTGCTATATCTGTAAACATAAGCTAAATACTAGCTAAAATGAATTTTAGTAAAATCTAAGTCTATGAACTAAAGAGCCTCTTGAAAGTGAAAGAGGAGAGTGAAAAACTTGGCTTAAAGCTCAACATTCAGAAAACAAAGATCATGGCATCTGGTCCCATCATTTCATGAGAAATAGATGGGGAAAGAGTGGAAATAGTGTCAGACTTTATTTCTGGGGGCTCCAAAATCACTGCAGATGGTAACTGCAGCCATGAAATTAAAAGATGCTTACTCCTTGGAAGAAAAGTTATGACCAACCTAGATAACATATTCAAAAGCAGAGACATTACTTTGCCGACTAAGTTCTGTCTAGTCAAGGCTATGGTTTTTCCAGTGGTCATGTATGGATGTGAGAGCTGGACTATGAAGAAGGCTGAGCGCCGAAGAATTGATGCTTTTGAACTGTGGTGTTGGAGAAGACTCTTGAGAGTCTCTTGTACTGCAAGGAGGTCCAACCAGTCCATTCTAAAGGAAATCAGTCCTGGGATTTCTTTGGAGGGAATGATGCTAAAGCTGAAACTCCAGTACTTTGGCCACCTCATGCGAAGAGTTGACTCATTGGAAAAGACTCTGATGCTGGGAGGGGTTGGGGACAGGAGGAAAAGGGGACGACAGAGGATGAGATGGCTTGATGGCATCACCGACTTGATGGATGTGAGTTTGAGTGAACTCCGGGAGTTGGTAATGGACAGGGAGGCCTGGCGTGCTGCGATTCATGGGGTCACAAAGAGTTGGACACGACTGAGTGACTGAACTGAACTGAACTGAAGTCTATGAAAAAAAGCAATTTCAGATGAATTTTAGTTTCAGATAAATATGAGATATGTAAGATATGGGAAATCACACTAAATGCACAATATGTTACCTAATAATTCAATTAGATACAACTATGAAAAATTTTTGTAAGGGAAATAATCATTGAAATTCATGTTAAAGTTAGAAAACAATGAGTACAAAAGAATTAACTGTTAAACTTAATAATACAAGTTGTAAATTTTATTAAAAATTGTCTAACAGGCCATCTATTTTTTAAAAAATAGATGTCATCATATGTCATAATATTTAAATCAGATTTTTAAGTTTATGAAGAATAATTATAAAATGTCACTTTCTAAGAAATTACCACTTTTATTAAAATTTAATGTGATAATCATATAACAGAATGCGTAAGATTAGTAAAAAATAAAATTAATTAAATTGATTGGATACTAGTGGGTTAGTTAACAACTGCTATAGTAGGCAAAAAATGTCTCTTTCATGTTTGCTTTTGAAAATATTTTTACTGGATATTTAACTCTGTCTGGTGGATTTCTTTTTTCTTCTATAATTAAATGATGATCCTCCACTGTTTTTTGGCTTGTACTATTTCTGACCAGAGGTATGCTATCATCTTTAGAATCTCTTTATATAATGTGCCATTTATCTCTGACTGCTTTTAAGATTGGTTTTGAGTACTTTAATTATAATGAAATAGTATAATTTTCTTTATGTTTCCTGTAAGTGAGATTTATTTTTATTCTTGAGTGCAGTTTTGATTAAAATTTGAAAACCTTCCACCATTATTTTTTCAAATATTGTATAGTCCTCTTCTTTAAAAACTCCAGTTTTATGTATATAACTGACTAATGCTGCCCCACAGCTGATGATATTCATGTTCATATTTTTTCTACCTATAGTTTACTATGAATACTTTTTGCTCTTTATGAGTCTCACCACCTTATGTTATGCAGTATATAGTATGCTATTAATCTCAGTAAGTGATTTTTTTTTTTTTGTTCCAGGTATTGTAAATTTTATTTCTAGGAGCTAAATTTGTGTCTTTTTATAACTTTCATTTATCTACTAATCATATTAAGCTTTCCTCTACTTCCATAAAAGAGTTATAACTGTATAGTTATAATAAAGTTAAACTAATATAGCTATACCACAGTTATAATAAACTTTTCAATATTCTTGTTGACATTCTCTCATTTGAATAACATCTCAATGTTTTTCTATTGCTTGGCTTTTCCCTTCCATTATAGGAGGTATTTGCTGGCTTCATTGCATGCCTGAGAAATTTTCGATGGATGCCTAACATTTTGAATATTACCTTGTTGACTTCTGAATAATTTACAACATCCATAAATATGCTTGAGCTTTAATCCAAAATGCAATTAAGTTACGTGGGAAGAATCACAGTTTTCTTTGATGAGATCAGGGCAGCAAATATACTAAGGTTAATCTTTCTCTATTACAGATTTTTATTCTATAAAATAGAATGTCTGGTTTTCTCAGATATAATTTTTCTTTTTAATTCATTTTATTCAAGAGTCTGTTATTCATGGAATGCTCTCTAGATTTATTGAGATAATAGAAAGCTAATTGATGTCCTACTGTTTTAGTAGTTTGCATCTGGGCCAAAGGATTCATACTAGTATGTTTCATGGGAATCAACTTATTGTGAAAATCTACATTGCTTTTATAATTGATCTTTTGATTTTTTTTCCTGATTGGATAGTTAGCTTTCTTGGAAGGAAGCTCCTCAGAATATTCACATACCCCCCTAGACAGCATCAATCTCTGTACATTTGAAGAAACAGATACCTTTCCCAGTCTTTATGGACTGGCTTTGACAGGGAAAGACCTTCCTCAATCAGCTAAGCTAGAGATTCTGAGTCTTTCTTTTGTTAAACAGATAATACAATCTTCACACTCTCTTTTCTTCCCAGAGAAGACTCTTGATTGAAAACCTTTTTGGCATCAGCTGCAGTAAGTTCGCACCCCTATTCTTTGGGGCAGTGCACTGAAAGTCTGGGACGTTGGATGCATTCGCTATTTCTTTCCCTCTTGGGGGAGAATGTCAGGATTGTGTGCCTTTTCCCAACCTTGCACAGCCATCCTACTCACAATAAGCCATCCAGTCATTAGTCCTGGGATAGTATAACTGAAAGGTTGTGTTGTTGGATATATGTTCCACTCCTCTCCTTCCCTCCTGGGTTGTATGATTTCTCCCAATCTTGCACAGCTCTGGTTGCTGCAGTAAACTACTTACCCCTTTATTTTCTTCATGGATGGCTCCAGATGTCCAGCTATGCTGGTTCCCCTTGCACTTCCTGTGCTAAGAAATAAATGGCTTCTGGGGCAGAACCCCAAACAACCAGGAATCTTGGATGCATGTTATTTCTTTCTCCTGAGGGAGAAGTCATCAGCCAAAGCAACCTTTCTAGGCTCTGAATTGTGCTGGCTTGGGTAAAGGGGTGATATAGGTAAGTGGATATTGTTCTTATCCATCTCAATGTGACTGTTCTCTTGTTTCATTTGGATACTGTTACTTAGCTGTGTCTCCTGCTTTGCGGTAAGATTCTTTACCCAATGACCTATCAGACTACAATCTGTGACTGTTCTGTCTATTGTGTGGTTCTCAGGTTATTTTGGAGACGAGATGGCAACCCACTCCAGTGTTCTTGCCTGGAGAATCCCAGAGGGGAGACTGGTGGGCTGCCGTCTATGGGGTCACAAAGAGTCGGACACAACTGAGTGACTTAGCAGCAGCAGCAGGTTATTTGGTAGTTTTAAAAGAGAAAAGCAATATAACAATTTTACTGACATTTAGAACACTTTAAATGTATGATGGATTATGACTTTTAATAAAATATCATGATTCCTTTATTAAACATGCAGGTGAAACGCCTATACATGATATGGACAAAGATTATTAGATTGCCCTGCTAACAGTTAGGGTCCATACTTTAAAATTTTTACTTTCAATAACATGTTTTTCTACTTTTGCTATGTTTAAGTTACTATGTTTTTAGCTTTCATACTTCTAAGCTAGAATAAATTTAGGCAAATATTTTATAAATTGCTATGAAAAGGTAAAATAATTAAGAAAATAAATATCTTTGATGATGTTTATGAAGATAAGGAGAAAACTGAATTTGCCTATAAAACTTACCTTGAGTGATAAGCTAATGTGAAAATATGATGGTTTTGAACATTCATCTAAAATGAAATAAAACAGAAAAGTGAAAATTGGAAATGTGATATCTGAAATATGAAATGTATTGGACTTTTATTAAAATATTGTCCAGTAGGTTGTCTTTATGAATTTTCAAATATAATGAAGCATCAAAAATGTTTGTTTTTTCCCCAAATACAGCAAAGAGAATACTCTAAAACCAAATAGTGTATTTTCTAGTAGAAAAATCAAAGTAATATTCACCCATACAAAACTGATTAGTTTTGTTGCTAAGAGCAGAGCACATCCCAGAACAGAAACATCATTCAAAATCATCCTATTTGTAGAAAAACATGCCCAAGTCAAAGTACTCTGAGAAGTTAGTAAAATCAGATATAATTTTAATGAAAATAGTATTTTCCCAGAGAAAGCATAAAAAGCTATCGGCAAGTTTCCTCTATCAAATGACGGACTTAATATAATATTAATGCCTCTAATGTGGAAAAGCAATTTTATTATATATTCATGCTAGAAGATGGTTTAATTTGCCTTTGGACAAAAACATTGACTAAGAATAAATTAGCCTTTGCCATATGAGTAGTTCATATGAAAAGGAAAAGTGTTTAGAAGTTTTTTTTTTCCCACTACATCCAATGTTAGTCACAAAAGAATTTTTTGATTTATTTAATAGTTATTTTTCAAACTATGATTTAGACTATAAATTATGGAGTAGAGTCTCTATGCATAGCATGGAATGGGTGGTCCTAAGATGATAATATGTATTTGTTGTAGTCACAGAAAAAGTCTGCTGTAATAATGCTCTACTGTTATTTATTCAGAATGAAAAATATAATGAAAATAAATAATATGAGCACATTATAATCACTGAGCTTTTAGCATGTTTTTAAAAACAAGTTTGAGTAAAATATCCTGCCTTGACATAATGAAATATTAATATATTAATTGTTAAGTAGAATAGTACTCACATAAGTTACTGAAAGTGAGAAATTAAAAGTGTACATTTAAGATTCAGATAATGCCAGAAAAGACTTTAATAAGTACTTTTTTTAAGCAACATGTCTAAATGGCATTATCAGAACCCTGAATAAACTGAACCTCTGAATTCATGATTGTTTAAAGTAATCTATGATTACAGCAAACTGCTTCACTGATGAAAGTTTGGTGTTACCTAACAGTAATGTTTGCTTGTTTTTATAAAGAAAATTATGACATCTTATTGGGCATATTTTGATACCATGTTCAAATGTTATAACAGAATGTAAAGAAAAGATTTCTAGGACTGAATAGATACAGTGATTACTGAGGGCTACAAGAACTTAAATTTCCAATAAAGAAACCCTCAGTCTTGTGGTAACAGACTGTAATATGTTCACTGGGGTATAGCACCTGTTGAAACACAAAATGCATTCTTTGATGGGCAACCTTACCTTATATGAGAGTTAAGCCAATAACTACCAGTTTCTTGCTGCCTTTCCTGATAATCTCTAATTATGTTGACATGTTGTATTTCTGTTAGCAAGTACACAATATATGTAATATGTTAGAACATGGTGAATATTATGGATAAAAACAAAGAGATGTGGGATGAGGAGTAGAAATTTGGGAGCAGAGATATTACATATAGTGGCAAGGCTCATCTTGATGGGAAATATAATTTAAGTAACTATTTGAAGTTGATGTAGGATAAAATCATATTCACAGGATAAGTCAGTGCTATAGTCAACACATACTGTTTACTAATTATTTGAATATTAGGTAATTAACTAATTACTAATTAATTGAATTAATTAGTGGTTAATTATTTAGTAATTAATTGAATATTAGCACCTACTTCCAAAATGAATAAGCCTAACTCCTGTCCTGAATGATATTCCTCCTCAAATATTGGGGAGATTAAGAGTAAAATTAGTAGAAAATTGCAACTTAATCCCGGCAGGACCACTAAAGGTGCACACTTTTTAGGAACAAAGATATGGATCAACCCACCAATCAAAGGACCTGTGACCAACTAAGGTGCTTGCTCAGAGCACAGGAAATATCAAGCAGGTAGTGAATAAAGATAGTTATAAATATTAGTTATGACCATGTGACTCTAACTGCTATAAGTATTTTTTATTTTTATGAGTATGCATCAATATTTGTTATGAATAAATTTATACAATATGTATTTCTGTCTTCTCTCTATTACTTCCTTATCTTCTAAAATAAGTTAAATTAATAATAGCTAATCCTACAGGACATCATTTAAGTTAGAGGAGATAAAGGATTGTCTAAAACCACCAAGAACAGTTTTCACCTTAGAACCCCTGTAAGGGACCAACTTTGTTGACTTATAGCCTCAAGAACCTTGAGAGTGTATATTTAAGACACTCTGTGGAACTTTGTAATGGAAGCCCTAGGAAATTAATACAAATATAAATAGACAGCTTGCCTGAGGACATTGCCCTTCATGGCTAACTCAAAAGTGAATCTGAAAAATATCAAAGTTGCCAGACCTTCACTTTACCAATCCCAGTCAAGCCCTTAGCTTTTGTCCATTACAAGATATTTTAGAAAATTTACACAGAATCATAGTGTCAGGTCCCTGTGCAAACAGAAAGCATTCTTTGATGGGCAGGCTTCCCACGTTAGAAAGCTAAAACTACAATAGCTACCAGCTTATTCATTTTGTGTCCTTGTTTTTTAATTTTGAAAATCCCTCATTTTGAACATAGAGATTTTGATATGCTGTTTCAAAATGTATATAGAAAAGCAAAAGGATGACTGTTTAAAAAGCAAAACTATACCATATGAAAAGTGCAATCATCTTAGAACAGATAACTAAAATAGTTCACATTTTATGTATTCATATGTTAGTCATTCATTTGTCTGACACTTTATGATACCATGGACTGTAGACCTCAGCGCTCCTCTGTCTATGGAATTCTCCAGGTAATGGGTTGCCATTTCTTTCTCCAGGGCATCTTCCCATTCCATGGATTGAATCTGGGTCTCCTGTACTGCATCTATCTAAAGGGAGATTCTTTACCATCTGAGCCATCAGAGAAGCTCATTTTATATGCCTTATTTTTAATAATCTAGTATTATTGACTCTAAAAAAGAACAAAATAACCTGAGTTTTATATGAAACTTCCTCTCAGAGTCTAAGTAAAATTGGTGGTTTATATTTTTGTGTTAAGAGAATGATTATTGTCTTCAACTACACTATCTCTACCTCTATATACCATCATCTCCCAACTAGGTACCTGCCACAACTTCCTAAACCTTTCCTAAAACTATCACCCTTAGTGATCCTTCTAAAAGCAAAATTTACATTGTTTTGTTCACATAAGCCTTTGCATAAACTTTGCTGTTGAATTTAAAGCAAAAATCCAGACAACATAGTGACAAAATTCTATTTCAGCTATTCCTTTACCTGTTCAAATAGCTTTATATGTTGTCCCTTCCATGTCCACCACTGAAAATTTATTTGTATCCATTCTGAACTATTGTTTTTCTAAATCGTACTATTACTTCGAGCCTTTCAGATCTTCTCACATATTGTTCCCTCTGATTCTCTATAATTGTAGGTTTCAGTTTAACTTTAGAATTTCCAAGAGCTCGACTCTGACAAAAACTATATTTTCTTATGCAATTCAAAAAAGTGAATATATGTTTGTATCCCATGGTCTGTCTCTGTAATATATGTAATGATTTGTTTTACTGAATGTTCATGGATTTTGGTTCTACTAGGTAGAGTGAAAGCAGCATGATGAGAAAGTCTAAGTTCATATTTTTCACAATGTTACCCTTAATGTTTCACACAAGGTATTGCACAGAATAGTGTCTCCAAATATTTTAAGTGGCTTTTCTGGTGTCTTAGTAGTAAAGAATCCACCTGCCAATGCAGGAGATGCAGGTTTGATTCCTGAATTGGAAAGATCCCCTGGAGGAGGAAGTGGCAACCCACTCCAGGATTCTTGCCTGGGAATTTCCTTGGACAGAAGAGCCTGGCAGGCCACAATCCATGGTGCTGCAAAGAGTCAGACATTACTTAGTGAATAAACACACACACATTAATTAACTTATAGATGAACTTGGAACCCATCTGCTTGATATTCATATAAAAGTTTCAGAAATATTTCATAATATTAAAAATACTATAAATAGATAAATGTTTTTAATAACCTCATGCTTTCAATTAACACTTTGAAAAATAGTACAGAAACAAAATGGAGAGAAAAATGAAGCATAATTGTCTTCTAAAAACAATTTTCAAAAATGGTAAAATTTAAATATATATACCAACCATGGACTCATAATACTCATTTAGAAAACTTTACCTTTTAATTTGATGAGGAAATGAAGTGTCAACATAAACAACATGAATCTTGATATGGCAATAATCAGATTGTAGCATCTGCTAATAAGTAATTACATCTAAAATATTCTGGAATATTAACTCAAGAGATAAGACACTGTCAAATTCACCATGCAATCTGTGATTTCACTGAAGTGAAGTGAAGTGAAAGTAGCTCAGTCATGTCCAACCCTCTGCGACTCCATGGACTGGAGTCACAAATAAATTTGTGTCCGTGGAATTCTCCAGGTCAGAATACTGGAGTGGGTAGCCTTTCCCTTCTCCAGAAGATTTTCCCAACCCAGGGATTGAACCCAGATCTCCAACATTGCAGGAGGATTCTTTACCAGCTGAGCCACAAGGGAAGATCAAGAACACTGGAGTGGGTAACCTATCCCGTCTCCAGCAGATCTTCCCGACCCAGAAACAGAACTGGGGTCTCCTGCATTGCAGGTGAATTCTTTAACAACTGAGCTATCAGGGAAGCACCTCACTGATCAACCCCACATTTTCTTTGGCATATAACACATACATGTACACATACAGATGAATCCATGTTTTAGGACATCTAGAAAAAAATAGAAGAGCACAAGGTTATTGTGATGTGTGTCTGCCAAGGTGTAGTCTGTGTGTGTGGTGTGTAGATGACGGTGACATGAATAGCCCTTGTGAATATTTCACAATGTAAATGTGTATCAAGTTGCACAATGTAAATATATAGAAATTTGTCAACTATATCTCAATAAAGTTCGAAAAAATTAGGTATATCATACACTATGGCCAAAATCTGATCTGGGAAACCTGGCAAGGCATACTGCTAACTAGGCAGACAACTGAATGAACCTCTTCTCAGATCTGCCCATGTGCCACTGGAATGTAAGTGACTGCCACCACTACTGATTTCAGTCACTCGGTTTCCATAAAGCAAACAAGTCTCTTTGTTATTTCACACTCATTTTTAAATAGTTTGAACTGATATTAGTAGTGCCATCTCAGAATAAATTTGTGCTGAAATTGTTTATACTGATTAATGGTGTATAGGTGGAATTAATTAAGGGACATTAATTTAAAAGTGAGAATTCTAGGTGTGTTTTATAATACCTGTTGATCTCATTCTCTCTCCTTTATATTCCTTTCTTTCCACCTCTTTTTCTTCCCTCTCTTCTTTTACCTCTTCATTTTCTATCTCATTTCATTATTTCTTTATTACCAAAATTTAGAGTCATTTGAGAAATATATATTATAAATAACAGCATGCTTAAATTTTATTTCATTTTCTATAATTCAACCTTATAAATATCTCTTTAAATATAAACTATTATAAAAGCACATGGTAATACACAAGGCCCATGATCAAATGACTACAATTAAAACAGAGAATATGATATAGAATTAACTATCCAATACTTTTTGGAATATCAGCTTCTATCAATGATCTAACAAAAATTAGATACAACCTTATATATTAAGGTTGTGACATTAAACTGTTCATTATAACTTACTGTAAGAATTAATGATATAATCACTTATTGTTTAGTGCCTGCTAATATTCAATAAGTTAATGAACTTGACAGTTATTTATTGAGTTCTCACCATGTGCTCAGCAGTTTTACAACCACAGTATGTGGACCTATGTTCTAGTCATGAGAAGCAAGCAACAAAATTGAATCTTCATAAATATAAGTGTTCTTCAGGGTCTATTTTAGATCATATGGTCAAGGACAGCCTCTCTAAAGAGGTAATATTTGGTTTAGATGTGAATTGTCAGGAGCAGTTATATCAAATCCTTTCAGAACTTTCATGAAGGAGTAAAAAATATCAATTGGTGACATAAGCTTCAAGGGAGAGACAAATGGTCAAAGTGACTAAAACCTGATGAAAGGAAGAGAAATAAGTGAGGTCAGACATGTGGGTAGGCATCATGGTGTGAGGGCTTCTCGGGTGGCTCAGATGGTAAAGAATCTGCCTGTAATATAGGAGACCTGGGTTTGATCCCTGTCATGAAGAGCCCCTGGGGAATGTAGTGGCTACCCACTCCAGTATTCTTGCCTGGAGAATTCTATGGATGGAAGAGCCTGAGTGATCACAAAGAGTCCTGAGCAGTTGTAATCTTTTTTGCTGCTGAAAGCTTTGAAATAGCACAAGAATTACTAAAATGTGACATAGAGAAAGCAAGTCAACAAGTGCTGTTAGAAAGATGATGCCAACAAGTTTGCTCAAAGCAGGGTCACCACAAAGTTTCAACTTGTAGAAATGCTATATTTGCAAAACACAATAAAGTGAAGCACAGTAAAACAAGGCAAGCCTGTAGGTGAAGTTATTGGCAGTCCCATTGGCATGCTTTCAAATAATAAGTCTCCCAAATATGTCCCTGCTCTAATTCTTACAACCTTTGAATAGGTTAGGTTATATGGCAAAAGAGACATTGCAGATGCAGTTTTATGGATATCAAAATAGATTATCCTGGATTATCTAGTCCAGTCCAATAAGAATCACATGAACATTTTAAAAGCAGAGAATGTTCTCAGGCTAAGACCAGAATGGGAGGTCAGAGAGATAGAAATATGAGAACTCAATTTACCATGGTTTGTTACAAAGATGAATGGAGCCATGCATCAAGGAATTTAGGAAGCATTAAGGAGGTTAGAGAGGCTCATGGACAACAGTTACCAAGTAGGGATCTCAGTCCTTCAACAATAGGAATTGTAAAACCTCAAAAAAGCTCAGAAATATATTCTTTCCTAGAGCTACAAGATAACATCCCAGGCTGGTCAGTTCTTTGATTCTGGCCTTGGTGACCTAATGAAAAGCATAAGTTGAACCCCCTTAAATTTATATGAGTGAGCAGTAGGATAACTTGTGTTGTTTTTAGCTACAAAACTGGTGGTAATTTATCATAGAAGCAATGAAAAATTAATACCAAGGGGCATGGTATGTCACTTAATACAGAAAACAAACACACTTACTCAAATTAGTCATCCATCTGAAACATCCTTCTGCTTTGCCTGCATCCAAACTGTAGGAGCTATTCAGTCTCTCTTAAATTCCAGTGTTGAAAAGATCCTTCTCTAATGTCAAACTGCATTTACAATAAGAGCTACATGATTTGGAATTTGATTATATTCTGTCTTGAATATTTCAGCACTTCTGTATAGAAACACAGTCTTCTCAATAACATCATGCATTCCTCCTGAGCAAGGACAATCTCAATATTTAGGACTCTCTTCTATATACTTTTGAAAGACGCGACAGGACAAATGGTGTAAAAGACTCAATAAAATATTGACAAAAGCCCTCATGGAATACCAGTACTGATATGCATCCACAATGAATTTGGCACCAATTTTCATCTATAATTATTAAAAATAGATTCTCCATGAAGAAACTTAACATGACTCTCCTGAATTCCCTCCTTTGTACTTGCTGCTATTTCTGATTTTGCTCTGTGATCTTCTATTGCTACAGGGCAGCCAGTTCCTTTTGTTCAATCCTGACTGAGTATATTTTCTCGTCTTGTACTGTGGACTCACCACGTGTTCTCTCCCTCCTGTTTACATATTTTCTGAGACAGAGTATAAATGACTTTCAACAGCATATTAAGAATGATTGTGTCTGATTCTTGATTAAAAACAATGGATATTCAAGAAATAGAGATGAATTTTGTTTGGTGTGAGAACTTTAAGTCAAATTTTGGCATAACAAAATGTTATTTGGGGACTGTCAATTCTAAAGAAAATTATGATTGTAGTTTCTAGTTGTCATTTATATTTGTTGTGGTTTTACACAATCACTTTGATAAAGTAGTAGAAGGAAGAATAAATGAATTGAAGGATGAAGCTAGTGACACTTCACAGCCTAATGATTGTTGATGATGTATAATGAAACCATTGTTATAAAATATTTATTATTCATATAAAATGGTAAAGATAAGTTATATTTAATAAATGAATTTTTATTAGTTTGCTCACTACCTAAGAGTTTTAATATACTAATAAAAATAAATCTACAGTTAATTCTCCAAAAGCCCTAAAAGTTATAAATTAATATGGTTTAAATTTTTCTAACATAATATTTCTTTTAATTCATTAATCTAACAATATATTGTTTTAATAATAAATTATCTGTCAATCACAGATTGTATTAAATCACGTTTTTAATACAAGAACTTCGTTTGAAAATTCTTAGGAATAAAACAGCAATGTTATTTTCAAAAACAACCCTTATTCAGGAGAGCATTAAAAGTAAACTAAATCTAAAATAAGTACAATCATTAATTTACACATGAACAATTTGTATTTAGCTGTTCAGTTGTTTTTCTCAATATAACATCAACAAGATTATTGAGAGAATATGCATAGTAAGTGGTACATTTGAGATGAATTTAACGATACCCCTGTCTTAGTTACATTCATCTCAACTGTACTACTTACAATGCATATTCTCTCAATAATCTTGCTGATATTATATTGAGAAAAACAACTGAACAGCTATATACAAATTATTCATGTGTAGATTAAGCTATGTTATGGCCTCCAATTAAAATAAATAAATTTATATTTAAAAAAACAAACAACAACAACAAAAAAGACAACTCTATAGACTTAACACTCACTTGTGTTTGATATAAACTAGACATCAATTTCTGCTTTATTGATTATGCCAAAGCCTTCTGCTTTATTGACTATTTCCAAGGCTGTGGAAAATTCTGAAAGAGTTGGGAATACCAGACCACCTGACCTGCCTCTTGAGAAACCTGTATGCAGGTCAGTAAGCAACAGTTAGAATGAACATGGAACAACAGACTGGTTCCAAATAGGAAAAGGAGTGCGTCAGGGTTGTATATTGGCACCCTGCTTATTTAACTAATATGCAGAGTACATCATGAGAAACGCTGGGCTGGATAAAACACAAATTGGAATCAAGATTGCCGGGAGAAATATCAATAACCTCAGATATGCAGATGACAACACCCTTATGGCAGAAAGTGAAGAAGTAAAGAGCCTCTTGGTGAAAGTGAAAGAGGAGAGTGAAAAAGTTGACTTAAAGCTCAACATTCAGAAAACTAAGATCATGGCATCCGGTCCCATCACTTCATGTCAAATAGATGGGGAAACAGTGGAAATGGTGGCTGACTTTATTTTGGGGAGCTCCAAAATCACTGCAGATGGTGATTTCAGCCATGAAATTAAAATACACTTACTCCTTGGAAGGAAAGTTATGACCAACCTAGACGGCATATTAAAAAGCAGAGTCATTACTTTGTCAACAAAGGTCCATCTAGTCAAGGCTATGGTTTTTCCAGTAGTCATGTATGGATGTGAAAGTTGGATGATAAAGAAAGCTGAGTGCTGAAGAATTGATGCTTTTGAACTGTGGTATTGGAGAAGACTCTTGAGAGTCCCTTGGACTGTAAGGAGATCCAACCTGTCCATTCTAAAGGAGATCAGTCCTGGGTGTTCTTTGGAAGGACTGATGCTAAAGCTGAAACTCCAGTACTTTGGCCACCTGATGAGAAGAGCTGACTCATCTGAAAAGACCCTGATGCTGGGAAAGATTGAGGGAAGGAGGAGAAGGGGACAACAGAGGAGGAGATGGTTGGATGGCACCACTGACTCAATGGACATGTGTTTGGGTGGACTCCAGGAGTTGGTGATGGACAAGGAGGCCTGGCATGCTGCAGTTCATGGGGTCGCAGAGTTGGACATGACTGAGTGACTGAACTGAACTGATACATTTAAATATATAACATAATAATATTAGTTAGGAAAATAATCTTTATAAAATACTAAACTGTTCCATGAACTGGTAGGTCATCCTAATATGATTCTTTCCTCAGTAATTAACTAAGAGTAAATGATTAGAAAAAGCAAGAAATAGAAGAGAGAGAAAAAAAGAAATTGCCAGCACAATCATTGGGAGGAAAATAGTTTTATCTGTCACATATAAGTGTTGCTTAAGGAAATGTTATCAGCTGTGTTTTAAGATTTATGGTTGGTTCTGATCTGATGTAAGGTTTTTCTGTTGGTTTTATTAAGAAATACAATCACTGCTCTATGGTATAAGAAAGAGAAAAGTACTTTGGACATTAGTGACAGAATAAGCCTTTTTTTTTTTTTTTTTTTTGCAGAAATACTTTAAAAGCCATCAATGCCAATATAAATTAATTTACAATAATGATGATAAAGAAACATTGGTTCTTAAAACCTCAGCTGGGGAGACCTTCCATAGAATTTTGAAACACTGTAGGTGCTGGCTTCTGGCCCAGATAGAGGAAATTATATTACATATTGTTAGGGCTGATAGAAATTTTACTTCAGTTGAGAATCTTTAAAATCCCACCAATCATGGAAATAGGAAATTCATGAACTTGTCCAAATTACTTCTTTTTTTTTTTTTTTCTTTCCAAGAAGAAAGCCCTGTTAAGGACAGAAAGGTGAAGATTAAGATCAGTGGAATATTAAACTAGTCTTCAAGAATGGTATAATTTCTAATGGTAACTAATTTAACTAATTTATATCTTGAAATTAAATGACTCTAAGAGTTTGAAGAAGACTAAGCTTCATTTTAACCTAATAAGTTTTTAATAAGAGAAAACAGTTAACATATCAGTCCTTATAAGAACTTATCAAACATATGGATACTTGCAAGTGTTTCTCAATGGATACATGCATTCATCTAAAGAAACAGATCGTTAGGTGTCAAGCATTTGAGTAGGCTAAGCATATTGAAAATTACATAAGCATATTGAAAATTACATAAAATGGTCCAAGTGTATGGAAAAAAAATCAAACTTTGGAGGGCCAAAACGTTGAATAATTAGGAAAATATCATATGTAAGATATGATGCAGGTAAAGGGAGAGAACAGTTCGTTACCAGGGAACACTGAGATTCTTTATTGTGAAAAGGATTATGCTATCCAAAGAAATATACAGATTCAGTGTAATTCCTATCAAGTTAGCAATGGCATTCTTCACAGAGCTAGAACAACTTTTTTTTTTTTTTTCAATTTGTATGGAAGAAAAAAGACTCTGAATAGCCAAAGCAATCTTGAGAAAGAAAAATGGAGCTGGGAAGAATCAACCTTCCTGACTTCAGACTACACTACAAAGCTGCAGCAATCAAGACAGTATGGTAATGGCAGAAAAAAAAAAACAGAAATACAGACCAGTGGAACAAGACAGAAAGCCCAGAGATAAACCCATGCACCTATGGGTATCTTACCTTTGACAAACAAGGCAAGAATATACAATTGAAGACAAAAGATTGTCTCTTCAACAAGTGGTGCTGGAAAAACTGGACAGCTACATGTAGAAGAATGAAATTAGAACACATCCTGACACGACTGAGTGACTTCACTTTCTTTCTTTCTTTCTTTCTTTCTTTAACAGCATACACAAAAATAAATTCAAAATAGATTAAAGACTGAAATATAAGGTGAGAAACTACAAACGTCTTAAAGGAAAACATAGGCAGAATACTCTTTGAAATAAATTGCAGCAAGATCCTCTTTTACCCACCTCTTAGAGTAATGGAAATAAAAACAAAACAACAAAAAAAGGGAGACCAAATTAAATTTAAAAGCTCTTGCATGGCAAAGGAAACTACAAGTAGGATGAAAAAACAACCAAATCAAAAAATGGGAAGAAGACCTAAATAGACATTTTTCCAAAGATATACAGATGACCAAGAAACACATGAAAAGATGCTCAACATCATTCATTATTAGAAAAATGCAAATCAAAACTACAATGAGGTGCCACTTCATACCAGTCAGAATGGCCATCATCAAAAAATCTACAAACACTAAATACTAGAGGTGATATGAAGAAAAGGAAACACTTTTGCACTGTTTGTGGGAGTGTAAGTTGTTCAGCTACTATATGTAAAAGTATGGCGATTCCTTAAAAATCTAGGAATAAAACTACCATGTAACCTGCAATTCTACTACTGGGCATATACCCAGAGAAACCCATAATTCATAAAGACACATGCACCCCATGTTCACGGCAGCACTATTTACAATAGCTAGGACTTGGAAGCAATCTAGATGTCCATCAACAGATGAATGGATAAAGAAGTTTGGTACATATATACAATGGAATACTATTCAGCCATGCAAAGGAATGAATCTGAGTCAGTTGAAGGGAGGTGGATGAACCTGAAGGCCTGTCATACAGAGTGAAGTAAGTCATAAAAAGAAAGATATCATGATTAACACACACACATATATATATATATAGAATCTAGAGAAATGGCATGGATGAACCCATTTGCAGGGCATGAGTACAAATGCAGACATAGGGAATAAACTTATTAACATATTAAGGGAAGGTCAAGGTGGGATGAATTGAGAGAATAGCATTAACACGTATACACTACCATGTATAAAACAGATAGCTAGTGGGAAGCTGCTATATAACACAGGGAACCCAGCCCAGTGCTCTGTGAGGACCTAGAAAGGTGGGATTGGAGGGTGGGAGACAGGCTCAAGAGGAACGGGATATATATATATACACACACATATATATATATATATGGCTGATGTGTGATTCTGTACAGCAGAAACCAACACAATATTGTAAATCAATTATCTTCCAATCAAAAAAATTAAAAAGGCAATGACTTGAATTTGGCATTAAATTTGACAATGTATTAGGGAAGCAGAAAGTATTTCTCAAACTGAGACAAACCCTTGTAGTAATTCAAAGAATAGACCGTGACTTGCTGGGACTTCCCAAGTGGTCCAGTGGTAAAGACTTCGTGCTTCCACTGCAGGGAGTGTGGGTTCAATCCTTGGTCAGGAAACTAAGAAACCACATGCCTTGTGGTGCAGCCAAAAAAGAAAAAAGAAGAATGTGGCTTATTGAGGATGTGTTATGAAGTATAGGATAAAATGTATGTATGTTTGAGAAGAGCGCATAGACATAAGGCTGAAAAGGTAGGTTAGAAACTGAGAAGGAAGATATTTAGCAGCTAAACTTCAATCTGTTTTTTTCCTGTACTGGAGAGACATCTCTTGGAAAGTCTTGGGATTCTCACATTGATGACAATTATAGTAAAAATTACTTTTATGTAAGATATCTGATTTGCATTATTTGGATTAACAAGTCAATCACCTGTATTCAAAATCATTTATAGAATTATACTGTATCCAGTGAGATTTATTTTATATTTGATTTAATTGTCTACTAATTGGCTGATGTGCTGGAAAAATAGCATGGATAGAGGAGCCTGGTGGGCTGTAGTCCATGGGGTTGCAAATAGACACTTGGACACAACTGAGTGACCAAACAGGCTGATAACCCTAAAAATCAAATTTAAAGCAAAAGATTTGGGGAGCAGGTTGAAGGATGAATTGCAGAGACATAAGAAAAATGGATAGGGTGGTATGTAAAATGACTCAGGTAAAAGAAAATGAGTAACTGAAATTGGCAAAGGATTTAGAAAAGGACTGCATATGAAAGATATTTTAGTGGCCGAACTCTTGACTGCTGTATGTTTCTGCTAAAATAAAGATGGTATTCAACAGAAACACTAACAATTTTGACTTAGGCAGTCAATTAGATGATATCATTCACTAAGAGAAAAGAATACAACATAAGGGGCATACATGCTTGGTGGCAAAATTAATTTGCTCAGCCTAGGAAATTTTGCATTTGAGGTATAGGGGAAACATTGAGTTAGAGATGTAACTATGTATTTGCTGAGTTGAAGATGGATACAGGTGGCATCTCTATCTATTCTTACATTTGTTTTCATACCTATTTGTGATTACATACAGAACAGTTCTCTACTATATTTCTTCCTTCAAACAAAAGCTCTTAACCATAATGTTATAGTTTAATTTATTTTTACATTTTGCTAAAGAATTTTTCTGTAGCTAGACTGCGATTAAGGTTAAACTACCACTCGCTAGTAATACAAAGCTAAATAATTTAGTTAACCTCTACATGACTCAGTTTTCTCATCTATAAAATAGTAATGGTCTCTTAAATTTCTTCTACAGTGGATTATAACACATTCATTTTATATGCACATTCATTGGGTACACATACATATATTCTTCTAGCACTGTTTATATTTTATATACTAAATTATGACTATTATTGGACCTTAGCTTTCTCTTCCTCAATTTTTAGCAGCATAAATATGGCAAGTTTCTCATATACTTTGGAAATTATATTGCTACAGGAATCAGAGTGAATTGAAAATTTTGGGGGGGGAATGTAGGGCAGGGTTTATGATATTAATATGCCTTCAACTGGCCTTTTGAAAAAGCAGGAACACATATGGGTTTTTGAATTCACTTCAAGTTGGTGAAAAGCCTACAGTTTAGCCTGTAAAACGAGTGAACCAATTAATCATTTCCTAATTACCTTTCATCATAACTTTTGCTGTATTTGAGAGCACCCTTAGCTCGAACTCTCCTCATTCTGTTGCGAATGAAGTCTGTCCCTTAGGGGAAAGATTGCCTCTCCCTGTTAGGCAGTCAGCTACTCCCCTGAGGAAAAGTATTGGAGAGACAGTTCTGGTGGGTTGCTAGGAGCAATGATTTGCTCCTATTTGCATCCCTGTTTTAGGGACTGGGTCCTCTGTGGTTGGTGGTACAACAGCCCCAAGTCTTTCCTGCTTACCGCTCTAGTTGTGAAACTCCCAATCCATAGGCCAGTACAAAGGCAAATGGGCCCCTGGTAATATCAGTGATGCTGCACCTAGACAGCTTCCAGCCAGGACCTGGGTCAGAGGGCGAGAGGCTTGTATTCTTAGCTGTACCTTCCTGGAGTAGAATTTCAATCTCCCTGGAACAAGGATGGTGGATATGGGTATTCATGTAGATTCTCTAAACTCTCACAGTTCTTACCAAGTTTTAGCATATTTTATTGAATGCATGTTTCTTCATTGGATACGTGCAATTAAAACCATTTCCAGAGACTTTTTAAAAGTTGTTTTTGCTTTATTTTGCTTTTAAAAAATATTTACCAGTTTCTGCAGGTATGCTGAACTCTTCACACTCTCATGCCACCTCACTTTAATCTTGAACTTAAATTTCAAGTTTCAAATCTATTTCACCAGAAAATCCATGTCCACGGGCTTGTCAGATGATCTCCCCGTCATGCAATATTATATACCGACTTGAATATTATTTCACGATACATGATTCTTTGAAGTTCTGGGAGGGAAAAAGAAAAGTGGTAAACTTGAGTGTAACTGCCATAATGCCATCAAAACCTCCAGAATTAAGAATGCCATGCTTAAAAGCCATGATGACAATCGATATTTGTAGAAATTAAGGTTGTACAAGCCATTGAATTTTAGAGACAGTTTCCAAGTTAGGAATAGTTGAAACCCCAACTATGACTTTCCCTTGAAAGGCCCTAATGGAAGTTATACTGAGGTTACTGATGACATTTATTCATAGACTAGCCATATAGTATTTTCATAATTTCCAAAATTGGCTGAGCTATAGTCTCCTCATGAGGGTAGAAAATGAACCATCGAGGGAATAATACACTTTTAGAATATTGAATCAATTTTCCTGTTATGTCAAGGTCACTATAAATGTCATCTGAGATAACACTACTATATGAAACACATTTAAGGATATTTCCAAACCATATTTTCTATATTTCTGAATTAAATCTGAGCAAAAGTAGTTAGGTAAGTTGCTTAGAAACATTATCTGTTACTAACATTATATGTTACTTTACTAAAATCCTATTTTGTTAGTTATTATACTAAATAAGGGCTTCCTTGTGGCTCAGACTATAAAGAATCTGCCTGCAAAGGAAGACCTGGGTTCTGTCCCTGAGTTGGGAAGATTCCCTCGAGTAGGGCATGGCAACACACTCCAGTATTCTTGCCTGGAGAATCTCCATGGACAGAGGGGCTTGGCAGGATACATTGCACAGTGTCGCAAAGAGCCATACATGACTGAGCGGCTAAAGTCACTCAACAAACACAAGCACAGCAACAACACTAAATAAATGACTTAATTGCAGTACACAGTACTTTATAAGTGGTACTATTCGATATTTATTAACTGCCCTAATAAACTGAATGCTCTTCTCATAAAACAAATTAATCCTATAGAAATGTGACTCTTATGAAAATCCAAAAATCAACTTTAGCATAGAAATTTTTGGCAAGAACAAATCAGAGTTAAGTACACTGTATAGTATATAGTCAAAATACCAGGATGCCTGTGAAAATATGAAAAGAAATTTGCATGAGGCACAGAGAAGGTCTTGAAAATGTTACTACAATTTAAATTAGATTTGAGCTAGTGATGCAACGTTTAAAACTTTTTAACATGAGCTCCCAAATCATGTTTTCACTCCCACTGGTAACATCTTTAACTCAATCTGCAGCATTTGATGAAAGAAAAATATAACAAATAGATTTTAATAGAGATGGGTTATCCAAGCAGAATTCTATGTGGAAATGTTATATGGAATTTAATTATTCATATTTTACTTGGCAAGAAGAATGATGTTATAATTTAATGGCTTCAATGTGTTTTTACTGTTTTTTTTTTTCTCTCATAATGTCAAAAGTATATGAATTTCATCTTACTCCTTCAAGATTATAGCCCTATGGGGGGAAAATCAATCATATGTCTCTAATATTGCATTTTAAATAACAGGAGTAATTTTTTTTTCTTATCTTTAGAGTCCAGGCTTTAATACTTGACAGTATTTGTAGGTTTTCATTTTCAAGAGTTTGCTTCAGAGCTAAAATTATAATTTTCATGCTTTTCCAATTTTGTACTTTCATAACAATAATTATTTCAAGTGATAAACCACAGTAATGAATAAAAGCAATTTTTAGATACAAAGTTTCTGCATTGTTTACAAACAGAAATTTTAAATAATAGTTCTATGGGGAAAGGTATCATCCTAACTCATGAAAACAGTACAATCAGCTCAATCAGCTATTATAATGGTTTACTTGAGGTAGACTAATTTAATTGTAAAGTGGCAAAGTTTTGCCCACTCATTAAATATTGTGATTTAGGCAAGTGTAAATATAATATTTTTTACTTAAAATATTATGTGACCCTCATCATTAGAAGCTGTCATTTTTAATAGTGTGCAATATAGAAGGATTTAAGAAGCTAATAAAAATGATATAGATGGAATGGATACATTTATGTCATATAAAATATTTTTTATAACATTTTACATTTTATAACTGTTTAGATTATATCTTTTCTCTCAAAAAACTGAGGAATTTACATCTATAGAGGTAAGGATATTAAAACAAAGTGTTTATTTTGTCCAGTGTCACAAGACTAAAATGTAATTTATTGTCTTTTCACTGCTTTAAATGTACTCCCAACAATATTTAGCAAAGAGTACAAAATCTTATTTTATGAGTGATTCATCTTACTGCACAAATGGAGTAAATGCATTTGAGAGTCTTCATGACAATCTGATGGAATTTCTTCTACAAAAGACTTATTTCAAACTTTCAGAGTCTCAGGAATATGAAATTTTGTTATTTAAATCATTTGTTTTTAGATAAACTAATATATTAAATTTCATGTTATTGTTTTTATTGGGTAACCTTTGATGAAAATGGAATAATAATATACTATTTTGCATTACTTCTTATGTTTTATTCCAAGATATAATTTGGTCATTTCTTATTCTTATGCAAGTACTCTATTGTGACAGTGGAATTATTAAGAGTTCAATAGTTTTTTAAACCACTGAAATAAGTCTAAAATGTCTTTCATATTAGGTTGGAGTAAGTACAAATAAGTATGGATGTGAGAGTTGGACTGTGAAGAAACCTGAGTGCCAAAGAATTGATGCTTTTGAACTGTGGTGCTGGAGAAAACTCTTGAGAGTCCCTTGGACTGAAAGGAGATCCAACCAGTCAATCCTAAAGGAGACAAGTCCTGAGTGTTCATTGGAAGGACTGATGCTGAGACTGAAACTCCAATACTTTGGCCACCTCATGCAAACACTTGACTCATTGGAAAAGACCCTGATGCTGGAAGGGATTGGGGGCAGGAGGAGAAGGAGACAACAGAGGATGAGATGGCTGGATGGCATCACTGGCTTGATGCACATGAGTTTGGGTGAACTCCAGGAGTTGGTGATGGACAGGGAGGCTGGGCACACTGCGATTCATGGGGTCGCAAAGAGTCACACACAACTGAGCGACTGAACTGAACTGAAATACAAATAAGAATAATATAACCCTGAATCTTCTGTTTTGAAATAATAAATTTAGCAAAAAAATGGGGAGAAATAATGTCTATGAAATATGTTAGCCAATGGAACTTAAAATGTTCATATATTGTTTATCTGGCTAGTAACAAGTGTGTGTGTGTGTGTTTCCTTCAGAGGTGACTGACTCTGAAAACACCTGAAAAAATAGAACCTAAGTTTAAGTTTGCATTTATATTGCAAGAAAAGTTAAAGTAATAGAAATTATAGCTAATTTGTCCTTGTATTTAGAAATACTAATAATGTTCTTCTTATTTATTCTTATGTATCAAGTAGGAAAATTAATCAACTGGAATTAACTCTCAGAATAAAAAATATGAATAAGCTACATGATTGTGAGAAGAAATTTCATATTTCTCAGATTTTGAAATTTAAAAAAAATTATCAGTTAAGCAGCGGCCTAGAGTGCCAGGCTGTGACGGCACAGGAACGGCGGAGAGGAGCTACGCCACGTCCAAGGCCAGTGGTGGCCAGGAGGAGACACCCTACATCCATGATCAGGGGCAGCCAGGAGAAGCCACCTCGCGCCCAAGGCCAAGGGTGGTGACCTTGAGGAGCCACCCAGAGCCCGAGGCCAGGGGCAGCAGCTGGGAGGAGCCACCCATGCCCGAGGCCAGGGCCAGCAGCAGGGAGAAGCAACCCAAGGAGTGGTGGCTGCACAGGCACAGGAGGGCCTAGAGGAGCTATCCCACATTGAAGGTCAGGAAGGGCGAAGGTAAGGAGATACCCCTCGTCCAACATAAGAAACAGCAGCTGTGCTTTGCTGGAGCAGCCGTGAAGAGATACCCCACGCCAAGGTAAGAGAAACCCAAATAAGATGGTAAGTGTTGCAAGAGGGCATCAGAGGGCAGACACACTGAAAGCATACTCACATAAAACTAGTCAATCTAATCACACTAGGACCACAGCCTTGTCTAACTAAATGAAACCAAGCCATGCCTGCAGGGCAACACAAGACAGGCGGGTCATGGTGGAGAGGCCTGACAGAATGTGATCCACTGGAGAAGGGAATGGCAAGCCACTTCAGTATTCTTTCCCTGAGAACCCCATGAACAGTAGGAAAAGGCAAAATGATAGGATACCAAAAAAGGAACTCCCCATGTCATTAGGTGCCCAATATGCTACTGGAGATCAGTGGAGAAATAACTCTAGAAAGAATGAAGGGATGGAGCCAAAGTAAAAACAATACCCAGTTGTGAAAGTGACTGGTGATAGAAGCAAGATCCGATGCTGTAAAGAGCAATATTGCATAGGAACCTGGAATGTCAGGTCCATGAATCAAGGCAAATTGGAAGTGGTCAAACAAGAGATGGCAAGGGTGAACGTTGACATTCTAGGAATCAGCGAACTAAAATGGACTTGAATGGATGAATTTAACTCAGATGACCATTACATCTACTACTGCTGGCAGGAATCCCTTAGAAGAAATGGAGTAGCCATAATGGTCCACAAAAGAGTCTGAAATGCAGCACTTGGATGCAATCTCAAATATAACAGAATGATCTCTGTTCATCTCCAGGGCAAACCATTCAATATCACAGTTATCCAAGTCTATGTCCCAGTCAGTAACGCTGAAGAAACTGAAGTTGAACAGTTCTATGAAGACCTACAAGATCTTTTAGAACTAACACCCAAAAATGATGCCCTTTTCATTATAGGGGACTGGAATGCAAAAGGAGGAAGTCAAGAAACGCCTGGAGTAACAGGCAAATTTGGCCTTGGAACGTGGAATGAAGCAGGGCAAAGGCTAATAGAGTTTTGCCAAGAAAATGCACTGGTCATAGCAAACACCCTCTTCCAACAACACAAGAGAAGACTCTGCACATGGACATCACCAGATGGTCAACACTGAAATCAGATTGATTATATTCTCTGCAGCAAAAGATGGAGAAGCTCTATACAGTCAACAAAAACAAGATCAGGAGCTGACTGTGGCTCAGATCATGAACTCCTTATTGCCAAATTCAGACTTAAATTGAAGAAAGTGGGGGAAACCACTAGACCATTCAGGTATGACCTAAATCAAATCCCTTATGATTATACAGTGGAAGTCAGAAATAGATTTAAGGGTCTAGATCTGATAGATAGAGTGCCTGATGAACTATGGAATGAGGTTCGTGACATTGTACAGAAGACAGGGATCAAGACCATCCTCATGGAAAAGAAATGCAAAAAAGCAAAATGGCTGTCTGGGGAGAGCTTACAAATAGCTGTGAAAAGAAGACAGGCGAAAAGCAAAGGAGAAAAGGAAAGATATAAGCATTTGAATGCAGAGTTCCAAAGAATAGCAAGAAGAGATAAGAAAGCCTTCAGCAATCAATGCAAAGAAATCAAGGAAAACAACAGAATGGGAAAGACTAGAGATATCTTCAAGAAAATTAGAGATACCAAGGGAACATTTCATGCAAAGATGGGCTCAATAAAGGACAGAAATGGTATGGACCTAACAGAAGCAGAAGATATTAAGGAGAGGTGGCAAGAATACACTGAAGAACTGTACAAAAAAGATCTTCACGACCCAGATAATCATGATGTTGTGATCACTAATCTAGAACCAGACATCTTGGAATGTGAAGTCAAGTGGGCCTTAGAAAACATCACTAGGAACAAAGCTAGTGGAGGTGATGGAATTCCAGCTGAGCTGTTTCAAATCCTGAAAGATGATGCTGTGAAAGTGCTGCACTCAATATGCCAGCAAGTTTGGAAAGCTCAGCAGTGGACACAGGACTGGAAAAGGTCAGTTTTCATTCCAATTCCAAAGAAAGGCAATGCAAAAGCATGCTCAAACTACCACACAATTGCACTCATCTCACACGGTAGTAAAGTAATGCTCAAAATTCTCCACGCCAGGCTTCAGCAATACGTGAACCGTGAACTCCCTGATGTTCAAGCTGGTTTTAGAAAAGGCAGAGGAACCAGAGATCAAATTACCAACATCTGCTGGATCATGAAAAAAGCAAGAGAGTTCCAGAAAAAACATCTATTTCTGCTTTATTGACTATGCCAAAGCCTTTGACTGTGTGGATCACAATAAACTGTGGAAAATTCTGAAAGAGATGGGAATACCAGACCACCTGACCTGCCTCTTGAGAAATCTGTATGTAGATCATGAAGCAACAGTTAGAACTGGACATGGAACAACAGACTGGTTCCAAATAGGAAAAGGAGTATGTCAAGGCTGTATATTGTCACCCTGCTTATTTAACTTCTATGCAGAGTACATCATGAGAAACGCTGGACTGGAAGAAACACAAGCTGGAATCAAGATTGCCGGGAGATATATCAATAACCTCAGATATGCAGATGACACCACCCTTATGGCAGAAACTGAAGAGGACCTAAAAAACCTCTTGATGAAAGTGAAAGTGGAGAGTGAAAAAGTTGCCTTCAAGCTCAACATTCAGAAAATGAAGATCATGGCATCTGGTCCCATCACTTCATGGCAAATAGATGGGGAAACAGTAGAAACAGTGTCAGACTTTATTTTGGGGGGCCCCAAAATCTCTGCAGATGGTGACTGCAGCCATGAAATTAAAAGATGCTTACTCCTTGGAAGAAAAGTTATGACCAACCTAGATTGCATATTCAAAAGCAGAGACATTACTTTGCCGACTAAGGTCCGTCTAGTCAAGGCTATGGTTTTTCCAGTGGTCATGTATGGATGTGAGAGTTGGACTGTGAAGAAGGCTGAGCGCCAAAGAATTGATGTGTTTGAACTGTGGTGTTGGAGAAGACTTTTGAGGGTCCTTTGGACTGCAAGGAGATCCAACCAGTCTGTTCTGAAGGAGATCAACCCTGGGATTTCTTTTGAAGGAATGATGCTAAAGCTGAAGCTCCAGTACTTTGGCCACCTCATGCGAAGAATTGACTCATTGGAAAAGACTTTGATGCTGGGAGGGATTGGGGGCAGGAGGAGAAGGGGATGACTGAGGATGAGATGGCTGGATAGGTCACGGACTCGATGGACATGAGTCTGAGTGAACTCTGGGAGATGGTGATGGACAGGGAGGCCTGGCGTGCTGCGATTCATGGGGTCGCAAAGAGTCAAACACGAATGAGCGACTAAACTGAACTGAACCAAGATAAACAATGCAGGAATCTTTTTCAGGGCATGGACATATTTTAGCAAGGTCTAGCTTTTAAATACCTAGCAATTTTATTTATATCTACTTCATAAAAGAAAATTATATTTCAAATAACAAGAATAAACAGTAATGAAAATATTTGTGTATCATATAGACTATGGCTACTACTGGTAAAAGCTTTTCAATTACAGGTGGCATGGGTGGCGCTAGCAGTAAGGAACCTGCCTGCTAATGCAGGGGACCTAAGAGACATGGGTTCGATCCCTGGCTTGGGAAGATCCCCTGGAGAAGGAAATGGCAACCCACTCCAGTATTCCTGCCTGGAAAATCCCATTGACGGGCTACAGTTCATAGGGTCACAAAGAGTCAGACACCCTTGAAGTGACTTAGCACATATTTAATTAAGCAACTTATTATTTTAATTTTTATATTTGTTCAACTGGCTTAAATTTCTATTTATTCAGTAATAAGCCTACAGTTGTCAAACCACTTGGCTCTTACTGAGGGGTGGGGAGGGTGGCAGTTATTCTTTAGTTTAGTAGTAATTTAGTTGTTCAGTCGTGTACGACTCTTGTGACCCCATGGACCGTAGCCGGACAGGCTCCTCTGTCAATGGGATTCTCCAGGCAAGAATACTGGAGTGGGTTGCCATTTCCTTCTCCAAGTTATCCTGTACTGGTTTTCAATTAGTTATTTAAAGAAAGAGATGCTTTTACATAAGATTACTTAACTCTGGTGCTCTCATAGTTGCTGAGAAAGATCTAATAATGAACAACCTGTCAATGATAAATTCTAGCTTTTGTAATACAGATATCTTACCCTTCATTATTTGTTGCTCTTTCACAGCTATCACTATTGTCATCCCCAAGACTGTAACCATAATTGTAGTTATAAGCAATCCTATGCTTATCCTCTTCCATTTTCCTAGGCCTCTTAATTCCTTAAAATTTTTCTCATATTTCTCGTTTCAAAACAGAAAAATTAGTTCTCTCTGAATTTTCTGACTATGTTAGCTATTTCTATTGAGCTTTTATTAAAATCATCTGTAATTTTACAGCCTATTTTCATTGTGTGTAACTGAACTAGGAAGCACCCTTTCTTCTGTCAGAGAGCATACTTGGTACACTCTTTAGATCTTTCTCAAGACATGGACTCCTTTTGTTATTCTGGCTTTTTGTGACATTATCCACTTTCTTCTTTTTTTTCCTGAATACCATCAGTTAGGATATAAATGGATTATTATAACTCACAAAATATTTTGTAATATTAAAAAATCCTTTCTTATCAACTATTATGTATTTTATAGATATACAGAGTAGACATTAATATAGTAAACTTTCTATTCTCCTCTGTGGATTGGTCTATACTTGTGACGTTTACGCATTTTTACTTTCCATGGACTTTAATCGTGTCATGATGTTTGAATCCACTATTAGGTAACCTTATCTCAACTCACAGTAAGCAAGTCTTGTTCTTGGTTAGTTGTCCAGTAATGTGAGTCTCTATTAACGGTGAGAAGCTGAGGCTAAGGTGTCATCTTCATTCAAGAAGACGGGTTCCTTCCTATTTTAAATGTGGAGAACTCAGACTGCAAGTGAAATGACAATATCCTTACAAGAGAGGAAAAATGGTATTCTGTGATATTCTTAGACTTAACATGTAAACTGTACTGGCTTTACCCCCCTATTATATAAGAGTTATAAATAACCTCAGATTATGTGAGGAGAGCTTTGGCCTGCACTTATGAAAGCTACAAACGTGGTCTGGAGCATATTCAAGTGAAGTAACTTTGGATCATATGTTCTATGACTAGACATGGTTGAAATTAACTATGATCGAAGTCTTGTTCCCTAATGCTACAGATTATGCTTCCATAATATATTATGTTATTCCATAACAACCATATATTCCTAAAATCCTTAAAAAACCTAAGGCCAATTTTATCTATTCATGTGTTCATTTTGCTGCATTCATAAACTACTTAAAATTTAGATGGCATTGCTAATCCACTTGGCTGCCTTCTTGAGATCATTACAGAATGCCTGTCTTTCCCTCTGTCTTCACTTCAGCACTTTTAAAACCTTTATACATTACCTCACAGCAACAGCAATGGTAAGCATCATCCTTCTCATCAGAGGTTATAACCCTGAATATCAGGGCAGAACAGACCAAGATTATGCATCTGGAGCTGCCACAGAGGAATCATTTTAAATTTAAATTCTATTAATGTAGAACTTCCCCCTCTTTCAATTACTATCACATAAGCAAAGTAAACACAAGACATATAGTAGTGTTTATTTCACCTGTCATAGATGCCATTAGGAAAACTAAATTCATATTCATATTTATGTCATGTTGTTCTTTAAAACAGACATTAAATCACAAAAATAGAAAGGCCACAATTCACTTTTATTTTAAATCCAAAAAATAAATGTGACATTTTAAATGTATGTCTATCGTACTCTATTTAGAAATAGATTGACAACATATGTTTCCCTTAGATTTTTTCTTAAAGAACAAGCCTTTTCCAGTAATACTAAAATTATGCTTAGAAAGTAATAATTTGTTTTAAATAAAGGATCTGATACAGCCTCTCTACCTTCAAACAGAATGTGTAAAGTCAGAGAAAGATTTAAAAACAAAAAGCACATAACACAATCTTTGGTTGAGACATATACTTTTGCCTCTATCTGGAAGGAAGAAAATTACTTAGTGTAAGAACAGTGGAACTTGACTGAGAGAAGCAATTGATCACTCATTGTGCTATATGGCATAGCATAAGGCAAACATTCTAGCATGAAAGTAGGTTAGAAGAATCATTTGTCAGTCTGGACTTTCTATAACCCACTGGGGAAATCTTAGACCTGTCCTTCTTCCAGTATTGGTGCTGCATTTTTAAGTAGTCATAGCTACTTGCATCCTCTTTGCTATTAGAACTTTGGAGATAACAAGCTGGAGAACAGAATATCTTAATAAAATGTGGTATAGAATTAATATGGGATATAGTGGAAAACTGGCAACAGGGTACTACTAATAAAATATTGACTACAAGTAGTAAATTTCCCATGATTAAAGCACAAACTTAGGAAAACAGTTCTGAGAGAAAGTGGGGATTGAAATGCTTTATGTTCTTGATTTTCTTTCAAACAGAAAGACAAATTCTCAATATTAAAGACATCCTCACCTAAAGTTAGCAGAATCAAACTAGATAAATTTAAACATTGATGTTGGGTTCACAACTATAGACAACACTGTTCAGGAAAGAAGGAAGGGTTCAACCTACAAAGAGTGGACAGAGAAGGACCAAAGGAGATAACCCACATGTCTATCTGAGTCATTAAAACACAATATAATTCTACACTTTTATGATGATGTAATCTTCAAGCTGGTTTTAGAAAAGGCAGAGGAACCAGAGATCAAATTGCCAACATCCACTAGATCATCAAAAAAGCAAGAGAGTCCCAGAAAAACATCTATTTCTGCTTTATTGACTATGCCAAAGCCTTTGACTGTGTGGATCACAATAAACTGTGGAAAATTCTGAAAGAGATGGGAATACCAGACCACCTGACCTGCCTCTTGAGAAATGTGTATGCAGGTCAGGAAGCAACAGTTAGAACTGGACATGGAACAGCAGATTGGTTCCAAATAGGAAAAGGAGTACGTCAAGGCTATATATTGTCACCGTGCTTATTTAACTTCTATGCAGAGTACATCATGAAAAACGCTGGACTGGAAGAAGCACAAGCTGGAATCAAGACTGCCAGGAGAAATATCAATAACCTCAGATATGCAGATGACACCACCCTTATGGCAGAAAGTGAAGTGGAACTAAAAGCCTCTTGATGAAAGTAAAAGAGGAGAGTGAAAAATCTGGCTTCAAGCAACATTCAGAAAACTAAGATCATGGCATCTGGTCCCATCACTTCATGGGAAATAGATGGGGAAACAGTGAAAACAGCATCAGACTTTGTTTTTTGGGGCTCCAAAATCTCTGCAGATGGTGACTGCAGCCATGAAATTAAAAGATGCTTACTCTTTGGAAGGAAAGTTATGACCAACCTAGATAGCATATTAAAAAGCAGAGACATTAGTTTGCCAACAAAGGTCCATCTAGTCAAGGCTATGGTTTTTCCAGTAATCATGTATGGATGTGAGAATTGGACTGTGAAGAAAGCTGAGCACCGAAGAATTGTTGCTTTTGAACTGTGGTGTTGGAGAAGACTCTTGAGATCCCCAGGACTGCAAGTAGATCCAACCAGCCCATCCTAAAGGAGACCAGTCCTAAGTGTTCATTGGAAGGACCGATGCTGAGGCTGAAACTCTAATACTTTGGCCACCTCATGTGAAGACTTGACTCATTGGAAAAGACGCTGATGCTGGGAGGGATTGGGGGCAGGAGGAGAGGGGGACGACAGAGGATGAGATGGCTGGATGGCATCACTGACTCGATGCACATGAGTTTGAGTGGACTCCAGGAGTTGGTGATGGACAGGGAGGCCTGGCGTGCTGCGATTCATGAGGTCGCAAATAGTCGGACCCTACTGAGCGACCTAACTGAACTGAACTGAACTGAATAGAAACAAAAGAAGTTTAACAAAATAACAGATGACACAAGAAGAAAATTTTATACTAAAACCTCAAATTTAGATCAGCAATCCTTAAAGTACATTTTTTCAAATTAAATAGAAAATAGTTAAAGAAATTATTTATTATCCTAATAGGAAAAATATTTTGCTTGTTTTGTGAAACTGCAGCAGGTTATCATCAAAAATTCTACAAATAATAAATGCTGGAAAGTGTGTGAAGAAAAAGGAACACTCTTACACTGTGGGTGGGAATGTAAACTGGTGCAGCCATTATGAAAAATAGGATGGATATTCCTTAAAAAGCTAAAAATAGAGCTGCCATATGAACCTGAAATAACACTGCTGGCAGTATATCTGGAGAACACTATAATTTGAAAAGATACATGCATGTCAACGTTCATTGCAGCATCATTTACAATAGCCAAGACATGGAACTAACCTAAATGTCTATATATGTGTGTTTATGAATGCATGTGTGCTCACTAGTGGTAGTAAATTATCTGCCTGCCAAGGCATGAGATGCAGGAGACGTGGGTTTTATCCTGGCTTGTTCAGGAAGGTCCCGTGGATAGGGAATGGCAATCCACTTCAGTATTCCTGCCTGGAACATTTCATGCACAGAGGAGCCTGGTGGGCTAATGTCCATGGAGTAAGATTAGGGCGTGATTGAGCACTGCCTCCCCCGACACACATATACACATATGAGGTTGCTCATATGTGGAATCAAAAAAATTGATACAAATGAATTTACATACAAAACAGAAATAGCCTCATAGATATAGAAGCCAAATATGGTTACTGAAGGGGAAATGGAGGGCAAGGGTAAATTAGGAGTTTAGGATGAACATAAACACACTCCTATTTATAAAATAGATAACAAACAATGACCTACTGAATGGCTCAGGAAACTCTACTTAATATTCAGTAATGACCTATAAAGGAAAAAAATCTGAAAATGAATACATATATGTATATGTATATATACAGCCGAATCATTTCGTTACATATCTGAAACTATCACAACATTATAAATCAAATATGTCTCAACTTAAAAAACAACAAAACAGAAAACAGTAATTGATGGAACTCCTTCAGCAATTCAAGGGTCCTAAGAAATGCTGAAATTACCTGAGATTTCTAGAATGTGTATGATGAGAAGCTGGAAGAAACAGTTGCCAGATGCTCAATGTGGCTTTTGGATTTTCCTGGTTGCTCAGTGGTAAATAATTTACCTGCCAAAGGAGGAGACACAAGCGATGCAGGTTCTATCCCGGGGCTGGGATACCCCCTGGAGAAGGGAATAGCAACCCACTCCAGCAACCCATGGACAGAGGATTCTGGTGGGCTTCAGTGCATGGGGTCTCAAAGAGTTGAGCTGAGCAACTGAGCACAGTGTGGTTTTAGAAACATTTAAGAGGTGGAAAATTCAAATCATCTCCATGGGGGCTATGCCATGATGACCCATAGAGTCACTACAAATTCCCATCTCCAAATGCATGTCCACTGCTTTAAATAATGTGCAAATGATAGTGACTCGGTCATGTCTGACTCTTTGTGATCCCATGGACTGTACAGTCCATGGAATACTCCAGGCCAGAATCCTGGAGTGGGTAGCCATTCCCTTCTCCAGGGGATCTTCCCAGCCTGGGGATCAAACCCAGGTCTCCCACATTCTAGGTAGATTCTTTACCACCGGAGCCACCAGGGAAGCTAAATGATGTATATTCTGATAATTAAGAATGTGGTACAAGGAGAAAACACTTTGTCTCAGCTCGAGATAAGTAAAAGAACTGCATTGCAAATGCAGAAAAGAATCTGAGTTTGGAAAATCTAAGTAGTGGAATCTAGCCATAATCAATGCAGTAATACTTCTTTTAGTTATCATCTATTTTGAAGTTGTTTAACATTATCCTATTGAGGGTAAAAATGCAAAAACATATCAGAAATCCATTATTTATGAAAATAATTCATTGTACATAGTTATGTTTAAGTTGACATAATAAGTAAATGCATAGTTTCCATTCTCCAGGCAAGAATACTGGAGTGGGTAGCTATTCGCTTCTCCAGGGGATCTTCCTGACCCATGAATCAAATCTCCATCTCCTGCATTGCAGGCAGATTCTTTACTGTCTGAGCTACCAGGGAAGCCCACTTGGTATTATGGGTTTAGTCATTCTCAGTGTGACATTTCTTTGTTTTTAACATTTCAATTAAAGAATACCTTGAAACTTTTAAAAATAAAATATCTTTTGATAAATATTGTAGTGTCTTGAGTAGCTCTGCAATGCTGAAAGATATAATAAGGGTTACTTTTATTTGGGTAGGTACGTGCTACATGTCATAAGAATTTAATGGAATTATAAGAAATCTCTCTTTACCCTCAAATCTGGATATCTCAAAACTTTCCAAATATGGACATTTTTATTTCATAATTTCCACCCTATATACTATAGAGCTGAATCCTTCTCAAAATTTTTCAGACTGTGGATAGGTTCTTATGCAGAAAACATAGGTTTCACTTCCACATTTGTTTTATTACTTAAAGTTATTAAATACATATTATCTCACTAGTAGTTAAACATAAAAGTAAATAGCATTGAATCATAAAAGGGATGTTTTGGCAAAACTCTAGAAAGAATGAGAAGAGTAGTGATTACCAGGAGTTGGGACTGGGGCAGAAGAGGGGATGGACAGGCAGAGCATAGAAAATTTTTAGGGTAATGAAATTTTATATGATACTAAAATGTTAGGTGAATGATAAAACTAATATAACTGTACAATACAACAAATGAGTTCTAAACTCTTGATGTTAATTATGAATAACACCTTAATACTATTTCATCATTTGTAAGAAAAGTACCGAACCAATGCAAGTCATCAATAACAGGGAAAACTGAAGAGGATGGGAAAAATTGTATATAAGACCTCTCTCTACTTTGTATTCAGTGTCTCTAAAAACTTGAAATTGCTCTAAGAAATAAAGTCTGTTAATAAGTCTATAAAATTTCTTAGAAGAGATGGGGCTTTTGCCCACTGAACAGGACTAACCATTCAGTTAGGGATTCTATTCACAATATCCGACAGGTGGTGATTCAAGCACAGCTTAGAAACACAAAGTGAAGGAGCTCATTCCCTTTAGGAAGTGACTAATTTACTTTTCCACATATCTGATCATTTGTACTTCATTCCCCCGCCCCTCTCCTCATTAGCACTGTGCATATACTTAACCTTCTGGAAATTCCCTTTGAACTAAATAGTGAAGCAATATATAACTCGATGTGTGACCTTCTTACAGACACACACTCCTCTTAGACTACATAAATGTGCTCTTTCTCAAATTTTCCCTAAGCAGAAATTATAAAAGTGTTTATGTTGCAAGTGATCCTTTGAATTCAAAATAAATATATTTCAGATGTTAACAAAGAAATTACTTAAATAAATTGGTGCTAAAGGTTTATATGTTGCATATCAGGTTTGGTATTTGATCAATGTGGTAAAGTTGGAGCATTAGAATATATAAATTTTAGTAGAAAGATGCATTGCACTGAACATTTCACCTTAAGCCTATATTCTATTATTAAAAGTATTTTTTATATCATTATCTGAAAACAATCAAGAAGAAACAGTCACTACTTTAATGTGAATAATCTCTCCTAGGACTGTAAATTATTTTTAAAACTTGCCCAGTTTGGATGCTATGTTATTTTATTTTTTGCCAACTGATTAACTTCATCTCTATACAACATCTATTCTCATATTCAATAATACTTTAGCCACTTAGGAAAGAGCATTAGTTCTTTCAGGCCTCTAATGAATATTTCAGTTTCTTTGTTCATATCAAAATCTCTTATTCTTTCATTTATTATTTTAATAATGATGCCTCTATCTATCCCAGAATCAATAAAATTATATCTTTAAAGCACATTTTTTTGGAATTATTTCAAACTAGATTTTAACTCTTCAGTTAAAGTTTAAAATAAAGCAATCAATTCACATAATAGCTCTAATATAAAAGACAAAAGGAAATGTGTCTGGAAGTGTTTGAAAGATAATATTAGTTCTATTTTATTAGATTTTAATTCAGGGAGATCATGAAGCAAACTACAACATTCTTTGCTTTAAAATGACTTCAAATTATATCTACAATTACGCTTTTCTCTTGCAATATCATAGAAAGATATTGGGAATAATAATTATTTTTAAACATAGAAATTATGCTAAAATATCATTAAATAAAAACAGAAATTATATCTTTAATGCTCAGTAATTTTGAGATTAAGACATGTATAATTTTATACAGATATAAAGCTAAATTAATTTCAAAGGCTTCTTAGTTTGAAATTACTTCTATGGGCTTTCTTCAGTTTTTCAATATTTAATTTCTCAATTTATCTTTTAAATTCCATATCACTTTCACCTATCAAGACATAGAAAAATATGTTACTATATAAGATTAATTACTATCCATGCCTTTAGTAACAAAAAATCAGTTGCCTATATATTTTCCTATCTGTGTGTGAGAAATTTTCATAGGCTTCTTAAGCCAAATCATATTCGAGAGATCAGGTTTCAAGTAACTCTCAGGGACGTGAATTTGGATCCTGGAGCAAGATGTGGGATGGAGTAGATCTATAAGGATTAAAAATATATGATAAGTTACAGAACTGAGGTACTCTCCTTCCAAGGTTAGTTCCCAAGTTGTCTTCTAACATAAACAAGTGTTATTTTGCTGACATTTATTTAATGCAAGATGTACGAACATAAGCTATTTCCATTGTTTCCCATGTGTTAACAACAATCTATAAAAATATACATTTATAAACATATACAGTCCATCCTAAAGGAAATCAGTCCTGAATATTCATTGGAGGAACCGATGCTGAAGCTGAAACTCCAATACTGTGGCCACCTGATGGGAGGAACTGACTCTTTGGAAAATACTCTGATGCTGGGCAAGACAGAAGGCAGGAGGAGACAGTGACGACAAAGGATGAGATGGTTGGATGGCATCACCGACTCAATACATGACTTTGAGTAAACTCTGGGAATGATGATGGACAGGGAGGCCTGGCATGCTGCAGTCCATGGGGTCGCAAAGAGTCAGACATGACTGAGCAACTGAACTAAACTGAGCTGATTGACTATATAATAAATGTATAATATTATAACAGATATAGAAATAAAAATATCCTGAGCAACACATTTTTATAAATTACTGAATACCAAAGAGTAATGAAACATTTTTCTACATGAAACTTACCAGTGAAAGAAGGGAATTATCAAGCTGACTCTGATTTCTTCAAGGGAGCAGCCAAACCTGGAAAAAAATGGAACAATATCTGTCAGACTTTGAAAGAATAATGCACTCAGCAATTATACCCAGTTGAATGTTTGTTCAAGTAAAAGGCAAAATCAAGACATTGTCACACATCACAGCAGTCCAAAGATATAGACAATTTGAGTATTTTTATAAAGAAATCACTAACACCTAAAAGCCAGTAAAAGCAAAATATTCATTCAAACCAACAAACAGAAACAAAACAAACACCACGACAGCAATAGAAAGTTATGTCACAGAAAATTATGTTAGGCAAACAATTAATTTAATATTGGAATTTGACCAAAGAACTTGAGCAAATTAAAAAAAAAAAGGTGGACAATTTTAAAATAAAAGTTATAAATATGGGAAATTATAAATTAGGTGAGAGAGGTACGAATTCACATGAGAAAGACATTCTCATTTATAACTGGATATTGGAGTTTCTTTAAGGGAACACCTATTTAGTATAAAAATGAACCAATACAATAATGTCAAACAATTTTCCCAGTAAATTTAAAGAAATCCTTTAAAACTAATAACTTTTTCACTTAATAGATTTTTAAAATTTTATTTTATTTAGGATTGGAGGATAATTGATTTATAATATTTTAGTGATCTGCCATACAGCAATATGAATCAGCCATAGGTATACATATTAATATGCACCCCCTCAAGCCTCCCTCCCTGATTAACAGACTTTTAATTTCAATTGTTTTATTATATTTTACTTTTTCTTAATTTGTGAAAAATAATGTTATGCATTTTTTCTAAAATACCATGACTAGATAGGCAGTTTTACTCAACATTTACATTTCCAAAAAGAACAAATCAAATATGGAATTATTTAATTTAATAATATGCTTAATATCCTGTCAAGTTCAATGCACTCAGTTTTTGGATGAAGAATTGGAGCTGTAAGAGGAATCACAAGCTGAGAAAGATATGTTAGCTCTAGGCTGTGCAGTCTTGGACAAGAAGTAATGCAGGTGGAAAGCATCCTATGCCCACTCTTTCTAAGCATTAAGAATAAATGAGAAGAGAGTGGCCAAGATAGTAGAGGAAGAAGACCCTGAGCTCATCGCCACCCATGGACACACCGAAGCTTCAACTGTCTTCAGTTCAGTTCAGTTCAGTCTGACTCTACAACCCCATGGGCTGCAGCACGCCAGGCTTCCCTGCCCATCACCAACTCCCAGAATTTACTCAGACTCATGCCCATTGAGTCGATGATGCCATCCAACAATCTCATCCTCTGTCATCCCCTTCTCCTCTCGCCTTCAATCTTTCCCAGTATCAGAGACTTTTCAAATGAGTCAGCTCTTTGCATGAGGTGGCCACAATATTGGAGTTTCAGCTTCAACATCAATCCTTCCAATGATTATTCAGGACTGATTTCCTTTAGGATGAACTGGTTGGATCTCCTTGCAGTCCAAAGGACTCTTCAAGAGTCTTCTCCAACACCACAGTTCAAAAGCATCAATTCTTAGGCACTCAGCTTTCTTTATCGTCCAACTCTCACATCCATACATGACCACTGGAAAAACCATAGCCTTGACTAGATGGACCTTTGTTGGCAAAGTAATTTCTCTGCTTTATAATATGCTGTCTAGGTTGGTCATAATCTTTCTTCCAAGGAGTAAGTGTCTTTTAATTTCATGGCTGCAGTCACCATCTGCAGTGATTTTGGAGCCGCAAAAAATAAAATCTGCCACTGTTTCCACTGTTTCCCTGTCTATTTGACATGAAGTGAGGGGACCAGATACCATGATCTTAGTTTTCTGAATGTTGAGCTTTAAGCTAACTTTTTCACTCTCCTCTTTCACTTTCATCAAGAGGCTTTTAGTTCCACTTCACTTTCTGCCATAAGGGTGGTGTCATCTGCATGTCTGATGTTATTATTTCTCCTGGTGATCTTGATTCCAGCTTGTGCTTCTTCCAGCCCAACGTTTCTCATGATGTACTCTGCATATAAGTTAAATAAGCAGGGTGACAATATACAGCCTTGATGTACTCCTTTTCCTGTTTGGAACCAATCTGTTGTTCCATGTCCAGTTCTAACTGTTGCTTCCTGACCTGCATACAGGTTTCTCAAGAGGCAGGTCAGGTGGTCTGGTATTCCCATCTCTTTCAGAATTTTCCACAGTTTATTGTGATCCACACAGTCAAAGGCTTTGGCATAGTCAAGAAAGCAGAAATCAATGTTTTTCTGGGACTCTCTTGCTTTTTCGATGATCCAGCAGATGTTGGCCATTTGATCTCTGGTTCCTCTGCCTTTTCTAAAACCAGCTTGAACATCTGGTAGTTCACAGTTCACAGAATTGTGTCAGTTTTTGCCAAATATCAACATGAATCAGCCATAGGAATACATATGTCCCCTATTTCTTGAACCTCCCTCCCAACTCTCTCCCCATCCCATCCCTCCAAGTTGTTTCAGAGCCAGCCCGGGTTTGAGTTCCCTAAGTCATAGAGCATATTTCCCATTGGCTGTCTATTTTACATATGGTAAGATAAGTTAACTATAGATGAGAATGTAAGACTTGCAAAAAAATTCTTCTACAGTGAAAAATATAAAGAAGGAACTACTTGGAGACACGTAAAAGGCGTGGAGACATGGCATCATCAAGACCCATATATATCCCTGAGTGGGAAAACTACCAATGGGAGGATAATTATTCTTTGGCACAGTGGTTGACATTTAGTGAGTGGGTAAAATGTACTATTTGGTTAATGACTGATTATTCTCTAGAGCACATATTAGAAGATAGTATTTCATAAATGTAGACTGCATTCTTTCTGTAGAAATGCCATCAGAACAGAAATTCTGGAGGCTAGAAGTTGTAGATCAAGGTGTCAGCAGGGTTTGTTTCTTCTAAGAAATCTTTTTCCTTAGTTTCTGGATGGCCACTCTCCTTCTGGTCTTTACTTAGTCTTCCCTCTGTACATGTATGTGTCCTAATTTCTTCTTCTAAGGACACCATTCATATTGAATTAGACCCACTCACATGATCTCATCTTACCTTAATCATCTTTAAAAAGTTCTGAGTCACTGACAACTGGGATGTCAAAATATGAATTCTGGGTGGGGGGTGGGTGGGCACAATTCAGCTCATGAAGCCTTTTACTACTTACTGTTATTTATCAGCAAAGTGTAAAAATACTCATCAAAAGATGCCAACAAAAATAGAAATAAGTCAGACTGAATTGTGTTTTTGTTCTAGGAATCTTAGAATAGATAATTCTATTGGAACTTATTTTTTTTTTATGTAAGGGTATTGTACATGTGACTGAGAATGACTGGATCGTGGATGGCCTATATGACAGGGACTCTCAATGTTTCAAAATACAAATAATACAATTGAAACTTTGGGTCATCTTCTCAGAAGTTATTATATATCTTAAAATGAGTCAGTGTATCTTGAGTTAAGAATTCTAAATCTATTCTGTATAAGTGGCAATAAATTTTTACCAAAAAAATAGTAAAAGTACATTTTATTAAAATAGGTCAATTGATAAAATGGAGGGATTTAATTTTTCCCAATAGTTCTTAATAAATAGAATTAAGATAAAAGAAATATCTCATATTAATAATTAGAAGTGGTATACTAGCTTTTTGAAATGATTATAATTTGATTTAAAATATTATATTTTACAAATACAAAAACATTTAGATCTTGGTGATAGAATAGTTAATTGCTTATGTTAGTTATATAGGTATTTAGTTAATTTTCTCTATTTTCAAAGAAAATATGTACCAGAGACAAATGAACTTAATGACACACTTTTAAGAATTAAGGGTATTAGGTGAAAACCTTGTAACTCTTACCTTATATCTAATACATGTTTTAGAGATTGAATCTTGTGTTCTTCAGATGTAGTGAATGAATACATTTAAGACTATTTCATAGAGTGAAGCTTTTCCTCTAATAGAATTACTTGCATTATCCATAGTTTTAGAATAGGTCATATTCCTTTAGTTTATCAGAAAGATTATCCTTGTTGTTTTTCTTTCTCCCATCATTCTAAATAAAAGAGTTTATTCTATAGCAGTTTTAAAGGATTTGCTTTAAAAATAACCTCCAAAGATTTAGAGCCTATGAAGTGACCACCTCTACACTTTACTGGTCACAAGTCATTTTAAAGCAACTAAATCCAACCTGATAATAATGTTCTGTCTGTGTAATCCCCAGGGGAGGATGTAGAAGTTAGTCATACAGCCCAGCAAAAGAACTGCCTGTCAGGCAAGTGCCATAGATAAATAGTCTCAAAAGGACTTTGAGGAACAGGAAAAGTCTGTCTATATCTTATAGGGAGAAGCACAGTTTGTTTCACAGTAACTGGATATTTTAGACATTTTAGAGTTTCCTATTGAATAATTGCATGTGTAATTGCCTGAACAATTTTCTTGTGTTTTAAAAATACATGTTTTACTTCGTGATAGTCCTCCAACATTTTTAAAAACACTTCTTTAAACAAAAAATTACCTTGCCTTTCCTGCTTATGGAACCTATTACAGCAGAAGGCAGAGAAGTGGAAACATCAGTAATGAAGCAGTGATTGACAGATAAATGTAGAAAATAGCACAATTCATGAGATAACTGGGAATTGCTGGGCAATCACATGTTTGATAAGGAAGGAAGGACTCACACAATAAATATAATACATAAATCTTTTGGCGGGGTGTGCCAAAATTCCAGAGTGAGTTTAAGACATAAAGGACATTTTCAGTCATGTTGTCACTTTTCTCTTTCCTTGGTCACTCATCTGCAATCCTGGGAAAAAAAAAAAAAAAAAGAAAGAAAAATCATGTGTCTTCCACAATTCTCCCAGATAAGTTTGATAGGACATGACATTTCTTAAGTTCTTGAAGTTTTCAAGACAAATAAAGAAGTGGGATGGAAGAGATGGAGATGGTGGTGATATTTCTGATGAAAATAATTTTTTTCAAAGCATTTTTTGTATTCCAGGTCTCACTGTTATAATTATTGACATTTTTGGAGACATTAATGATTTTGCTTGACATCTCCCTATAATCTATTTTGCTAATCATCTTAATCAGAGTATGCAGAGCATAATTTAACATTTCTCTTCTAACTCAGGGCCTTCACATGACTATTAATTAGCACACTGCAGTAAGAGAATGATGCCTTAAAGGACTATTAAGAGGTGGAGGCCTTCTTGCCCTGATCTAAATGGCGCCAGATGGCTGTCTAATTAGTTACCCGACTGCATCTACATTTCACTTCAGAGCTGCTATCTCCTTTGCAGAATAGCAGTTAACAGAGCCTACTCATTATTTTTCACATTTATTTGACCTGATGTCTTATATAGTCTGAGGAAATAAAATTACAAAATTGATTATATTTTAAAACTTAATTATTTTGATTAATGTAAAGGTTTGTCTTCCGTCTCACCCAAGGAGTAAATATTTTATACAAATAACAACATTCATGTGAGTGTGTCTTCTTGCCCCCAAGCTTTTTTAGTGAACTTCAGAAATTGCCAGTTGATGTTTTTAAGGTTTAAATTTTGAATCCTGGAACATAAATGAATATTTGTTTGTGCCTATAGGTGAACATCTCATCGCAGATTTGTAATATGTAGTTCACACTTAGGGCTTCCTTAGCGGCTCAGATGGTAAATAATCTGTCTGCTAGTGCAGGAGACCCAGGTTTGACCCCTGGGTCAGGAAGATTCGTTGGAGAAGGGAATAGCTACCAACTCCAGTGTCTCTGCCTGGAGAATCCCATGGAGAGAAGAGCCTGGTGGGCTACAGTATACGGGGTTACAAAGAGTTGGACAAGACTGAGCGGCTAACAGACACAGAAACAGAAACACACACACACAGACAGAGTTCACTCTTAAATCCACCACACACAAAAAACAGCATTATGTATATTTTCAAGGTATGACTACCAAAATAGTTAAAAGCAATGAATTGCCTTCATGCTAGTGTTTCATGTTATGGCACCTCTGAGATTTCATAAAATGAGACATATGTACAGAGTATAGAGATCTCAGGGAAATATCTTCCCTAGCAGCAATAACCATATTAAAATAACCACTTCTTATGTATTTTAGTCTATAATTTTCTTAAGATGAATAAGTAGTAGTTTTAACTGCAATAAATTTACATATGTCATATATGCTCAAAAGGACTATATAGAATCCAAATGAAAGAAAACCGTGAAGACTTACCTCCCAAATCAATTCAGCTGAGTTCAAATTACTAGTTATCAAGAAGAGAATACAGTTATTTAAATATATATGAAACATATATTTAACCAAAATAAAAATATATTAAATCTATCAGAAATTTACTGCTGTATTCTCAGATTTGGAATAATAAATACTTTAAAAAATGTAATTATTTTTTACTGCACTGGGTCTTCATTGCTTTGCACTGGCTTTCTCTAGTTGCCACGCACAAGTTTTAAACTGCAGTGGCTTCTCTTGCTGCCGAGCACCGGTTCTAGGCTATGGAAGCTTCAGTAGTTGTGGCGTGTGAACTCAGTAGCTGTGGCCCACAGGCTCAGCTGTTCTGTGCAAGTGGGATTCTTCACGGACCAGGGATCAAACTCATGTCCTCTACTCTTATCCACTGCATCACCAGGGAAGTCATGATTGGTCTTTTAAGATTTTGAGCTTGAGTTGATAAAATAAAGCATTTCATAGGTTTTCTTCAATTTAAAAACAATCAAAATAATTTTGACTTACTTAATCTAACCACAGTTGAATTCATGACCTTTTTTTTATAATAGAGCGTAAAAAAAAATGTACTTTTCATCTGACTTCAGCATTTTTGTCTTTTTCTCCAAGCATAATAACTTTTCTACCAGGAAACAAATATGATCATTTAAAAATTGACATTTTGAAGTTATGATTTTGGAAAATACAGATTCTCCAATTTATTAGAGATAAGAGTTCTAACTGGAGCCTTGATATGTGAATTTTCCACCTCTTTGCATATATGCAAAATGTTTTGTTTATGTATCTCTATCAAGAAAGGGAGGACACCATTAGCGTTTCCTATTATTCTTGCTTTTCAAATGCACTATTTCATGTTTCAGTGCTTGTGATTGTCAGATTTAGGTGTCAGTTGGCTGGATTTTAATCTACAGTCATTTAATCAAATACTAATTTAGGTGCTGCTACGAAGATATTTTGCAAAACTGATTAATATCTACAGTCAGTTGACTTCAAGTCCTCCATAATCTGGGTGGATCTGATCAGACAGTTGAAAGGCTTTAAAAACGGAACCAAGATTTTCCTATTAAGAAAAGAAGACATTATAGGACTTTCCTGGTGATCCACTGGTGGAGAACACGCCTATCAATTCATGGGACACAGATTCAATCCCTGAACCAAGAAGACTTCACCTACCGCAGGACAAGTAAACCCCCATGTGGCCACTACTGAAGCCCACACACCTTAGAGTCTGTGCTTCACAACAAGAGAAGTCGCCACAGTGGGAAGCCCACGCATCACAACTGGAGAATAACCACTGCTTGCCACAGCTAGAGAAAGGCCTTGTGCAGTGATGAAGACCCAGCACAGCTACAATAAATAAAAGTAGACATTCGGCCTGTGGACTGAAACTCCCAGCCCTCACAATGGTATAAGACAATTCCTTGAAACAAATTATATCTATATACCTCCGCACAACCACAACATATATGTGCACATATATGAACATATACTCACACATATACATTTATACATACACTTGTTCACTACTTCTTTACACTTTAGTTGTATTGTTCAAGTGATAACTTCTCTAATCTGAAAATAATTTGGCTAATTTAAGCTTAAATATAAAATAAATAACATCAAAATTACAAGGCTTTTGAATACTTTGTTACACATATACATATATATGTGTTTGTGTGTGTGTATGCCTTTAGAAAACAACAATCAAAAAATAACATGCACAATCAATAATGCTCTTAGTCTGACTCTGTCCATATCACTGCTCTTTGTGCATCTTTTTGAAGAACATTTCTTGCTCCTATTCTGTTCTATTCTATTCCCATATTATACACTACCCAGTTTTCAAAAATATTCCCTTAATTTTCAATGTGCCAGCTTCTGAAACCAGAAGTATTTCTCTTGATAAAAAGAACTTTTAGTGTTACCATTTTACATAACTGATGTAAACTATATTCATCATAAAATGCTATATAACAGCAGAAAGAAAAAAAAAGCAACTAAACACAAACCCAGATATACACACATACACAAACATGCATATATCCATTTCAATTAGATTGCATACAACTATGAACAATTTTTATCTAGGTTTTCATATTTTATGAAACTTTCATGTTATTATAATTTATTGCTGTACAATAGTTAATGGTTGAATATTTTATCACATTGCCATATCTTATTTAAATCCATTTTAACATTTTTGGTTTTCTACTGAGTTGATTTTTTTATTTTTAAAATTTACTTATTTTATTTGGAGGATAATTACTTTTGATATTATTAACTCAATACTTGTTCATAAATCTTTCCATGTCAAATCTTCTTTGATTAAAATTTTCAACAAAAATCCTTTTTAAATAGAATAAATATATTTAGAGCTTAAAAATTACTTTCAAGTTATTTTGCTGAAAGACACTGTTTTTACATTTCCACCAATAATAAATACATAGGTTTAGAAATCATTTTACCTAATATATATAAGATATAAAGATTAAAACATTATTTTATATATATATATATATAATTTTTGTTGGGAAAGATTGAGGGCAAGAGGAGAAGTGGCCACCAAGGATAAGATGGTGGGATGTCATCACTGATTCAATGGACATGAGTTTGAGCAAACTCTGGGAGACAGTGAAGACAGGGAAACCTAGCCTGCTGCAGTTCATGGAGTCACAAAGAGTCAGACATGATTTAGTGACTTGAACAACAACAAGTATTTATAAATATACCTTACAGACACATATAATTTATTTATATAGTTATTATAACATAAATATGTAAGTATATTGTTATATATGAATAGTGAAAGTGAAAGTGTTAGCTCAGTCATATCCGATTCTTTGTGACTTCATGGACTATAGCCCACCAGGATCCTCTATGGAATTCTCCAGTCAAGAATACTGGAGTGGATAGCCATTCTCTTCTCTAGTGGATCTTCCCAACCCAGGGGTTGAACCCCAGTCTCCTGCACTGCAGCCAGGTTTTTATGGTCTGAGCCACCAGGGAAGCTCATAGTTTTAGAAGTCCCTTCTAAATAATAATTGTCACAATAATTAAATATGCACACACATCAGGGGATGTTGTTATTCACTTCAGTTTGACTAATTCACTAAAGAGCTTACAACATCACTTTGTATCCCTTTTTATTATAAAGATTTACTAGAGATGAAAAGGAATTTTCCTGAAAGCTAATACAAAGACCACGTTATTATAAAAGAATAGAGGGTAAGGGACAACTTTGAAGGATCTAGTGAAAAACGTATCATTAAAACAGTGAGACTGACGCGCATTTTCTCTGGCTCATAAGAGAAAAGAGAGGGGCAGGGAATTCAAGACTCTGCTTTATCAATATTCAGTCTGTCCTCTGTTGAGTGAAAACGTACTTACACAAAATTTTGATAAGAGGAATGAGAAGAAAAAAATCATTCTGTGATACTAGGGAGAGTCAAGTCTATTTTTATATTTTAAAGTGTCTTGCTCAAGTGTTGCATCTTAACAAAAGATTCAGGATCCTGAATAGCTTTAATACTTTACTTCATGACTGAAAGTTCATTTAATTTAAAGCATAAAATCAAGTATTTCATGAAATGTCTCAAGAGCTTGACAATTTCCCAACATTTGAGTTTTCTTATCATTCACTACAGAGAAAAACTAATGGCATGTGGTTGCACAAGCTCAAAAAGAAAATGCAATGGAAGCTGAAATTAGTAATTTTTCCCTACTAATACTGCAACATCTACTTTTCCAGGTTTGATGATTTGTTACTTAGCTTCTTAAAAAATAACTAAATTTTAATTTATATTTTACTAGAATATCAATATCCACATATGCTTGCTGGCTACTGTTCATAACATCATATAAATATGAGCTAAGAACTTCTAATTCAGCAGGATAAAAACAAACTATGTACATACAATTTTTAAAAACCTACAAAATCACAAAAAGTTGACCAAACACTGCTCTAAAGTCATTTGGTCTGAGAGGACTGATTTTAATGCTCATAAATGTAAAGTTTATGAAATGCATGTTTTAATTTTATGATAACTATTTTGCCTAAAGGATTTTGCTTCTTTCATTTTACTTAAGATTTATTTGTTTTTGAGGTCATGCTCCCTGTTGAACAGATTCTGGGGCAAAGATTCATGTGCAGAATATTTATTAGAAGAATATTTAATAAAATACTCATAGTAAGAGACAATGAGAAACAGGATGGCCCAGATAGAAATTGAGCAGTGGTTAATTTGGAAACCACCAACCACACAGAAATTTATGGAGCTGAAAAGAACTTTCAGAGTTGTTTCCAATTCAGGTATGAGGGCCATGCTTTCTTAACCTACTGTGGCTGTCCTGTTCCTCCTATTTAATTTTAATTGAGTGTGGGCTGCTTCTGATGAGAGATCAGTTCTTGAGACAACTTCTTCAGTTACATGAATTAAAAACAAAAATTTCTTTGCATTTGGTCTTATTATTAAAAATGAATTACAGTGCATTATTAAGCAAGTATAAAATTTTAGCTTTTGTCAAAATAGTGGGACTAACTTTGAACTGATTATGGACTTTTATTTCACTTATCCTACTTTTTCTGAATATCTACTATATATAAAGAATGGCTATTATAATGTAAAAAATATAAAGTATAAAAATGCAAAGCAGTTCTCGTGGTCTTGAGTAGATAATAGAAGAGATGATTGTTCAAATAACTGCAAAGCATTGTACTAATAATTTAAGCTGTTATAAATCAAGTTCTTGGATATGCTAAAGTGAAAGATATCAATTATAGGGTTCAGAAAAGTTTTGATAAGAGTTAGCACTTGTTTGAATTTTTAGAGACTGAATTAGAGCTTTGAGAGGCAGAGATGAATAGTAAGATCCTTCTAGGCAGAGGTAAGTGTATTAGAAAGAAATAGAAGTACTAAAGTACAAAGTACTGGAGGGAACAATGATTATCTTAATCTGAGGCATACGAACAGAAGAGCTTCCCAGGTGGGGCAGTGGTAAAGAAACCATCTGCCCTACAGGAGACACAGGAGACCCAAGTTTGATCCCTGGATCAGGGAGATCCCCTGGAGTAGGAAATGGTAAATCATTCCAGTATTCTACTTGGAAAATTCCACGAACAGAGGAGTCTGGTGGGCTACAGTCCATGGGTCACAGAGTCAGACATGACTGTGCATCTGAGCATCCAGGCATGAACAGAAGTAATGTTAGACTGTAGCAACTTAGATTGTTCCATCCCTCAGAAGTCAGACTGGACTCCACTTCGTGTCTTGGGGACATAAAGGACAGTCATGCTCTAATGACATCATCCACAAACTACTCCTATCCCTGTGCTTTCTCTCAGGCTCCACAACAAGCTAGTCAGTGGCCCTATCCATTTTAGCTCCAAAAGATATTTCAAACTTGACCACTTCTTGCCACTTTTCTAGCACTGCAAGTGTAATTCTAACCGTCATTTTCTGTCAGCTGGATGGTTGCAGTAATCTAACAGGACTCATTAATTTAGCTCTTGCTTTCCTATAATCTATTCTCCGGACAGCAGATCAAGCCATCTTTTACAAATATAATTCAGATCATGGAACTCTTCATTTTAAAGGCTTCCAGTGACTTTTTATGACACAGAGATTAAAAGCCAAAATCTAGACCTTGACATGCAAGGTCTGACAGAATTTGTTTTCTGCATATTGTTCTTGTTTTCTCTCTTAGAGTTATTTCTTTTGCTCATGAATCCTTCTGAGTTTCTAACACCTTCCAGGTTTGTTACATTTCGGGATTTTTTTTTTTTTTCTGAGCCCTAATGGTCACATGGCTGTTACCCTCACATCTCTATTTTGTCTGAAGCATTACCTCTGAAAAGAATCCTTTACTAACTGAGCATCTAAAATAGCTTGCATGTGACCATTCTCAACCAAATACATTTTTTATGACATTTTATCCTGTTTATTTATGTTTATATTTTTTCACTTTGTAAACAGAGTCTAGAAATGTAGATGGCAATTTTTATATGTAGGACATAGATTATTAGTAAATTATAACATTATTCATTATAAAATATCTGTCAATTTGGGCATTTCATAGATTTTTAAAATAAAATTGGAATAGTAATGTTGGTGAGTCTTGGTAAACTATCTTCTCAGAATATGAATACTTAAAATATTCTAAAAGCTAATTTTAATGTATTCACAAATATTAAGTAATCTTAAGAACTGTATGAAAACTAAAGTTTTCAACAGAAGTGTGTATTTTCCAGATAGTCTTTCCTGAAGGATTTAGGAATGATGTAAGATAAGCATTAGATGGCAAAAACAACAACAAAAATCTCATTGATTAAATCAAAGTTATACGAACAGTGTTAAAGGGATAAAATAGCTAGTAGGCCTAAAAGGACATTAAATATTTGTGGAGTATGTATAAATTTATATAAGGAGTATATATAATTTACATGTATTTATATAAAGAGTATACATACTGTGCTTATTGTTCAAATAAGCACAGGAGAGGAAATTCATAGAACAAATATTAGCAATGCCCATTTGGTAAATGTCTGCTGGCTCTTTGTGGGAGACTGTGCTTTGATCCCTGGGTCAGGAAGATCTCCTGGAGTAAGAAATGGCAACCGGCTCCTGGAGAATCCCTGGACAGAGGACCCCAGGCAGGCTACAGTCCCTGGGTCACAAAGAGTCAGACATGATTGAGCAACTTACACTTTCACTCTCATTCTGTCATGGTCTGATAGGAGTGTGTACTGATTTAATAGATCTGCCATCAGATGGGGTCCTAAACACCTCTACAGTATAAATAATAACTTCATTAATACTAACTGCTTTCATCCTTGAATCTGTGCTAACCAAGCTAAACTTCCATATTGGACCATTTAAAGGGAGCAAATGAACTATTTATGCAGACTTAAACATTCCAGCATCTGTGACACATATATCTCATTGTAAATTAATGTATTGGCATCATCCTTATATGCTTGTTTAATGTAAATCCACTTACGAGAGATGGATTTGCACTCTCCGTGCTGACAAAATCATTTTCTATGCCAGAGGGCAAGATCCAGGACTCTGGAAAATCTACCAAGGTAATGAAGGCCATTTGTGTAGCTTTGGGGAGATAACCTTAAGGTCTTTGCTTTGGGGACACACAGAGCATTAACCTTTGCTGAGTGTACTATAGAATTTTCTTATTTTAATTTCTAGAGTCTCTCTCCTTTAGAAAAAAATGAGAACACATTTTAATGATACAAAAATGTAATATCTTTGAAGTAAGCTCTTAAGATCTAAACACATTTCTATCACTTTGTAGTCTGTAATACCAAGTGAAGAAGAGTTTTATTGTATTTATTCATTCATTGAGCAATCATACTCTTATTTATCCTGTAATACAAAACTGACAAGATCCTTACATTCACTGAGTTTACCTTTCATTTGCATATGTGTAAGTTAAACAAATTATACAAATAAAACTGTATAAAATCCCTATATAACAGAAGTATTGGACAGATTAATGATACTTTAGGCTCTAGGAAATGTAATTTCAAAACCTTTGCATAGAAAGTGCACAGTCTATTTGAAGAACTGAATCAATCTTGGCTAAAATGCTAAAAGCGAGAGAGAATGCTCATAAAATAGGTTTTATCAATAAAGAGTTGAGACTTACAGTTCAGTTCAGCTCAGTTCAGTCACTCAGTAGTGTCCGACTCTTTGCGACCCCATGAATCGCAGCACGCCAGGCCTCCCTGTCCATCACCAACTCCCGGAGTTCACTCAGATTCACGTCCATCGAGTCAGTGATGCCATCCAGCCATCTCATCCTTGGTCGTCCCCCTCTCCTCCTGCCCCCAATCCCTCCCAGCATCAGAGTCTTTTCCAATGAGTCAGCTCTTTGCATGAGGTGGCCAAAGTACTGGAGTTTCAGCTTTAGCATCATTCCTTCCAAAGAAATCCCAGGGCTGATCCCTTCAGAATGGACTGGTTGGATCTCCTTGCAGTCCAAGGGACTCTCAAGAGTCTTCTCCAACACCACAGTTCAAAAGCATCAATTGTTTGGTGCTCAGCCTTCTTCACAGTCCAACTCTCACATCCATACATGACCACAGGAAAAACCATATCCTTGACTAGACAGACCTTAGTCGGCAAAGTAATGTCTCTGCTTTTGAATATGCTAGATAGCATAGATAGTCTCAACTAGATAGTTGAAACTTTATAAATTGAAAAACTGGGGAACATGTGAAGTTATAGGACTGAAAAATTCTTAGAGTTATCTGATTTTCTTCTTCTAACTTATATATTAATAACACATAAGGAGAAAATAATGGTGCCCAAAGATGTTCAGTGCCCTAATCTTTAGAACTTGTGAATACATTACTTTAAAAGACAAAAAAGAAGTTGGTTTTTTTTTTCAACATGAATAAATTTAAGATTTTGACATGGGAAGATTATCCTGTACTATCCAGATGGACTCAGTGTTGTCATAAGGGTAACAATGTTCTTACGATGTTGTTATCCATTGTTTTCATAGGGGTAACTCAATGTTGTTACAAAAAACAGGTGTGAAGGTCAATGTTAGAGAAGAGAGATGGAGAAACAAAGCGGAGATTGGAATGATGCTCTCTGAAAATAGGAGAGGCAATGAGCCAGGGAATGCAGGAACCTTCTAGAAACTAGAAAAGGCAAAGAAACGCGTTTTTCCCAGAGCCTTCAGAAGAACAAAGCACTGTGAACACCATGAAGAACGATTTTGGACTTCTATCTTCCAGGACGATAATATATTTATGTTATATTATGACATAAATTTATTTGTTATAACAAGGATAGAAAGAAAACTATCACAAATGTTATGTGGTTTGATGTTCATTCTACATTGTTAAAGATGGAATGTTCTATATAATTTCATGTCAGTTGCTCAGTCGTGTCTGACTCTTTGTGACCCCATGAATTGCAGCATACCAGGCCTCCCTGTCCATCAGCAACTCCACAAGTTCACTCAAACTCTTGTCCATCAAGTCAGTGATGCCATCCAGCCATCTCATCCTCTGTCGTCCCCTTCTCCTCTTGCCCCCAATCCCTCCCAGCATCAGGGTCTTTTCCAATGAGTCAACTCTTTGCATGAGGTGGCCAGAGTATTGGAGTTTCAGCTTTAGCATCAGTCCTTCCAAAGAACACCCAGGACCGATCTCCTTTAGAATGGACTGGTTGGATCTCCTTGCAGTCCAAGGGACTCTCAAGAGTCTTTTCCAATGCCACAGTTCAAAAGCATCAATTCTTCGATGCTCAGCTTTCTTTATCATCCAACTCTCACATCCCTACATGACCACTGGAAAAACCATAGCCTTGACTAGACGGACCTTGGTTGGCAAAGTAATGTCTCTGCTTTTGCATATGCTATCTAGGTTGGTCATAACTTTCCTTCCAAGGAGTAAGTGCCTTTTAATTTCACGGCTGCAATCCGAATTTGCAGTGATTTTGGAGCCCCCCAAAATAAAGTCTGACACTGTTTCCACACTTTCCCCATCTATTTCCCATGAATGATGGGACCAGATGCCATGATCTTCGTTTTCTGAATGTTGAGCTTTAAACCAATTTTTTCACTCTCCTCTTTCACTTTCATCAAGAGGCTTTTTAGTTCCTCTTCACTTTCTGCCATAAGGGTGGTGTCATCTGCATATCTGAGGTTATTGATATTCTCCCAGGAATCTTGATATTAGTTTGTGCTTCTACCAGCCCAGCATTTCTCATGATGTGCTATGCATATAAGTTAAATGAGCAGGGTGACAATACAGAGCCTTGACGTACTCCCTTTCCTATTTGGAATCAGTCTGTTTTTCCATGTCCAGTTCTATCTGTTGCTTCCTGACCTGCATATAGGTTTCTCAAGAGGCAGGTCAGGTGGTCTGGTATTCCCATCTCTTTCAGAATTTTCCACAGTTTCTTGTGATCCACACAGTCAAAGGCTTTGGCATAGTCAATAAAGCAGAAATCGATGCTTTTCTGGAACTCTCTTGCTTTTTCCATGATCCAGGGGAATTTGGCCATTTGATCTCTGGTTCTTCTGCCTTTTCTAAAACGAGCTTGAACATCAGGAAGTTCATGGTTCACGTATTGCTGAAGCCTGGCTTGGAGAATTTTGAGCATTACTTTACTAGCATGTGAGATGAGTGCAATTTTGTGATTTTTGAGCATTCTTTGGCATTGCCTTTGTTTGGGATTGGAATGAAAACTGACCTTTTCCAGTCCTGTGACCACTGCTGAGTTTTCCAAATTTCCTGGCATATTGAGTGCAGCACTTTCACAGCATCATCTTCCAGGATTTGAAAGAGCTCAACTGGAATGCCATCACCTCTACTAGCTTTGTTCGTAGTGATGCTTTCTAAGGCCCACTTGACCTCACATTCCAGGATGTCTGGCTCTAGGTAAGTGATCACACCATCATGATTATCTTGTTCTTGAAGATCTTTTTTGTACAGTTTTTCTGTGTATTCTTGCCACCTCTTCTTAATATCTTCTGCTTCTTTTAGGCCCATACCATTTCTGTCCTTTATCGAACCCATCTTTGCATGAAATATTTCTTTGGTATCTCTAAATTTTCTTCAAGAGATCTCTAGTCTTTCCCATTTTGTTGTTTTCCTCTATTTCTTTGGATTAATCACTGAGGAAGGCTTTCTTATCTCTCCTTGCTCTTCTTTGGAACTCTGCATTCAGACGCTTGTATCTTTCTTTTTCTCCTTTGCTTTTTGCTTCTCTTCTTTCACAGCTATTTGTAAGCCTTCCTCAGACAGCCATTTTGCTTTTTTGAATTTCTTTTCCATGGGGATGGTCTTGATCCATGTCTCCTATACAATGTCAGGAACCTCCATCTCTAGTTCATCAGGCACTCTATCTATCAGACCTAGTCCTGTAAATCTATTTCTCACTTCCACTGTATAATCATAAGGGATTTTATTTAGGTCATACCTGAATGGTCTAGTGGTTTTCCCCACTTTCTTCAATTTAAGTCTGAATTTGGCACTAAGGAGTTTATGATCTCAGCCACAGTCAGCTCCTGGTCTTGTTTTTGCTGACTGTATAGAATTTCTCTGTCTTTGGCTGCAACGATAATAATCAATCTGATTTCAGTGTTGACCATTCAGTGATGTCCATGTGTAGAGTCTTCTCTTGTGTTGTTGGAAGAGGGTGTTTGCTATGACCAGTGTGTTCTCTTGGCAAAACTCTATTAGCCTTTGTCCTGCTTCATTCCATATTCCAAGGCCAAATTTGCCTATTACCCAAGGTGTTCCTTGACTTCCTAATTTTACATTCCAGTCCCCTATGATGAAAAGGACATATTTTTGGGGTGTTAGTTCTAAAAGGTCTTGTAGGTCTTCATAGAACTGTTCAACTTCAGCTTCTTCAGCGTTACTGGTTTGGGCATAGACTTGGATTACTGTGATATTGAATGATTTGCCTTGGAAATGAACAGAGATCATTCTGTCTCTTTTAAGATTGCATGCAAGTACTGCATTTCAGATGTTTGTTGACCATGATGGCTACTCCATTTCCTCTAAGGGATTCCTGCCCACAGTAGTAGATATTATTTACTATAGTTAATTAAAACTATAAATCTAACTCCCTCGGGCAAAGGACCATAGTTCTGACTTTCCTAGGGTCAGGCTATGTCCATCAAACATCACATTATTTATCTATACTTACCTGAAACAAACAGACTGCCAGTTATTGCCCCTGCAAAAATGGGTTTATTTGATCAGCAGAGAATTGAAATTAGGGATCTGCAACCACAAGAGAAAAAATGCTTTTGTGGAAGGGAAGTCAGGGGGGCTATAGTAAACAAAGAGTACATGGTACTTGCCAGGAAAAGAGGAGTCTTTCTTCTTCTTGTGGGGATTTGTTATCATTAGAGGGGGGTGAAAACTCCCTATTCTGGTCTCCACACTCCATTTAGTTGAGGTTTCTGCTTATTCCTTTTTTATTCTTGCTAATTGATTTAATGTAACAAATTGAAATATATATATATACTCAAGCTACTGATTTTCCTCAAAATCAAATTTACTCCACTTCTGACTTTTATCAGCTGTATAGGAGCTGACTAAGCTGCCTAAGGAACTTCAGGCTCTGACCAAAATGTAAAGCTCTCTGTTTCTTTCTTTTTTTGGGGGGTGGGGGGCAAATATTTTTCATGGACATTTCCCATAACTATCATGCATTAATAATTTGTGAATTTGCTTTTCCTAGTAGCCTTGTTATTAAAATCTGACCAAACTTACTAGACTTAGACTTAACTTTTAAAAGACATGACTTAAAATGAGTTTACTGATCTTGGTTAACAAACACCTTATTTGTTTCAAGTCAACCTAGAAAATTATGTGACATTTGAAGGACATAGCTTGACCCTAGGGAAGTCAGAAATTTGGCCTCATTCCCCAGGGAGCTAACATTGTAGATTTAGTTAACTATAGTAAATAATACAAATGTCATAGTTTTGAGATGATTGTTAAATAATAGAGTATATATAAAAAAAGAGCAGGGTACCTGGCATATAGAGGGTGTTGGATCTTCACCATTGCTCTTCCAATCTGCCTCTCACTTTCCTCTATCAGGTCATTCCAAATGTATGACTTATTTATCAGGCAGCTTCTTTTGATAGACTCAGTAGCTAAGGGAACCTGAGACTGTGTCCTGTACCAGAAAACAGAATAAGTCCAGAAAGCATATATCAGTGAATGCCAATATTTCACTACTGACTGCTTAAAGCAAGCCTGCAGAAGAGAGTTTGGAGGGTATATTTTGGTGTCGCAAGTCTTACACTGGTGATCTGATCACTCCCCTGGAGGCATGAATCCTTCCATTTCATCTCAGTGCTGTCTCTGCAGAGCAATGTCATCTGACAGGAAGTTTAGATGTAGGCATCACCTACTGTTTCTGTGACAAGTATCCAACACAAACTGACTTTTAAAATTACAGGTACTCAGCCAGATTCATGTGCCATGTGCCCGACACTGGATGGTGCCAAATAAATATTATATGAGTCATGGAATAAAGGGTTGAGGTTACAAAGAATGAATCAGCAACATTCATCCCCATCAAACATTTCCTGGCTGGCACCACTTGACATAAAAGAATCCTTTTCTCCTTTCATCTGTGGGTGTGTGTGTGTGAGCACATATGTGGGTGTCTGTATTTGTCATTTTCTTTAATTTAGAGTAGAAAGAGGGAGGGTATCTGTTTTCCAACCTCTCACCCATTTCAATGAAATGAGTAAATTTTTAAAACTCCCCTCCCCACTGAACAAAAAACCAAGTTTCTAAGTGGGACTTTGGAGAGGTTAGAGTAACAACAGGTCCCAGGGATGCTAAGCATTTCTAAGCCTGAGGGAGAAGGAGAGTACTGCAACAGGAGGTGATCCAGTGCAGACAGAATAGATTAATGCTTAAGAAGCTATTCTAACCTGAATCTGACTGCAAATGGATTCAAACCATCGTTATTGCAACCCTCTCTAGGATATCTCACTTATGATTTAGAGAAGACAAGATACATTTTGGAGGCTTCTGGGGTCATGCCTCACTCAGTAAAATATTTATATTGAAATCATTTTTATAATGACTATAACAGAGTAATACTGCACCTTTCTAATGCAAACCCTCTCTCTAAAACAACCTATAATTACAGTTTATCACATATAAGGTTTATATTTTGAAACCTTGCCAAAGCATAACATATTCAAAAATTGCTGATTTAATGGCCTTAAATTTACAATTTTAAAGCAACTGGCATACGTTCCAAATTCTGTTGTTACCTAACCTTTATTTATGTCTTTGCAACTAGCAGACATCAAGGGGTAAAACTGTACCATACAGATAGTACTGCAAATATAATGCAACCCAACATCACAGGTTTATAATGAGCAATAAACCTGATTTATTAAACATACTCTATTAATGTTGTACTGAGGATAAGTGATTATGGCGTCTTTTACATCGTCAGAATTTACAATGATTATTTCTTCTTAAGAAAAGAGCCACATCTTTATAAAATAGTCACTTGACTCTGACATGCTGGGCTGTGTAAAGCTGATAATGAGTTGAAAATGAACACTGTCAGCAGTATGTTCTCTGAAATATACATGCCATTTGAATCAAAACAATAGTAAACAACCCTTTGCTTCTTTCAGAAGGGAGTTGCTATTTAAATGTCTAGAAATATTCCTAGAATGAGTGTGAACCAATAGAAGCATAAGCGTTTGAAATTTGAAGTTTAAAATAAGTCTCTAAAATTCAAAAGTCAAGGATATAGAAATAAAAACTATCAGGCATTAATAACATTTGACAATACAGGGCAACAAGATAACATTTTTAAAAATCTTGGAAAATCAAAATCTTTCATTTATAGCTACTCATAGTATTTTCTAGTGAATAAATTAAGTGAAGATTATATAAATATGTGTATTATTAAAATATTAAATATATACATATATTATACATAATATTTATAAGCTTTATTTTTTCTACAAATTTATTAGGAGAACACAACAAAATAAACCAATTCTGAGAAGCTTCCTGAAGAAAACACATTTTTTTTTTCCACTTATAAAACAAGAGATCTTACTTCTCTGTATCACACATTTCATCTCAGGGAGTTTTAGCTGAGCCTACACTAAAAAGCCTCTTGATGAAAGTGAAAGAAGAGAGTGAAAAAGTTGGCTTAAAGCTCAACATTCAGAAAAGGAAGATCATGGCATCTGGTCCCATCACTTCATGGGAAATAGATGGCGAAACAGTAGAAACAGTGTCAGACTTTATTTTGGGGGGCTCCAAAATCACTGCAGATGGTGACTGCAGCCATGAAATTAAAAGACACTTACTCCTTGGAAGGAAAGTTATGACCAACCTAGATAGCATATTCAAAAGCAGAGACATTACTTTGCCAGCAAAGGTCCGTCTAGTCAAGGCTATGGTTTTTCCAGTGGTCATGTAGGATGTGAGAGTTGGACTGTGAAGAAAGCTCAGTGCCAAAGAACTGATGCTTTTGAACTGTGGTGTTGGAGAAGACTCTTGAGAGTCCCTTGGACTGCAAGGAGATCCAACCAGTCCATTCTAAAGGAGATCGGTCCTGGGTGTTCTTTGGAAGGACTGATGCTAAATGTGAAACTCCAGTACTTTGGCCACCTCATGTGAAGAGTTGACTCATTGGAAAAGACTCTGACACTGGGAGGGATTAGGGGCAGATGGAGAAGGGGACGACAGAGGATGAGATGGCTGGATGGCATCACTGACTCGATGGACGTGAGTTTGAGTGAACTCCAGGAGTTGATGATGGACAGGGAGGCTTGGTGTGCTGCAATTCATGGGGTCACAAAGAGTCAGACATGACTAAGTGACTGAACTGAACAGAGACTCTTTTAGGTACTAGGAAAAGTCTGTGGCTAAGAGATGACCAAAAATATTTACATCATCCTGCTAGTAATATAGATTTTTTCAGTGTCAGTTAAGTTACCCTGAAGTTGCCAGTATTAATTCTTCTGTAGTTATTTAGGTTGGTAATACCAGAGGCATGACTCTCCTTCCACTTACATTGACAGATTTAATATTTGGTTGGAATATTTAATTCCTCCCCATATTAAACTCTTGCTGCTGCAACATTTTTACGACCAGAGACTATTCTATCACCTCCTGAAGTAGGGTTTAGCCAGTTCTGATTCTAAGACTTAAGGGATCTTATATGCTTCCCTTGGAGAAAGCAATGGCACCCCACTCCAGTACTCTTGCCTGGAAAATCCCATGGATGGAGGAGCCTGGTAGGCTACAGTCCATGGGATCACTAAGAGTTGGAGATCACTGAGCGACTTCACTTTGACTTTTCACTTTCATGCATTGGAGAAGGAAATGGCAACCTACTCCTGTATTCTTGCCTGCAGAATCCCAGGGACGGCGGAGCCTGGTGGGCTGCCATCTATGGGGTCACACAGAGTCGGACACGACTGAAGCGACTTAGTAGTAGTAGTAGTATGCTTCCCTTTGCTCTTTACTGCACCTACCATTTCCATTAAAACAACATGCCTCAGTTGGATCCCAGGTCTTAAGAGAAAGATGAGGGAGACAGGGTGTTGACCCACTGAGCTAAGTCCAACTTGTTCATCAATGTCCAGTCATCACAGCCTAGAGCAGAATCTCACCAAGGAACCAGCAGCTTTTTAAGAATAAATGTTTATTGTTGTATGTATGCTTATGTATGCAAATGAAGTTATAGTGTTGGTTATTTACTAACAATAGCTAAGTGATATGGTGGCTCAGATGAGGATGGTAACAGTGAAAAAACTGTGCTCAGACTTTGGATATACATTCAAAACGTAACCAGAAAGAGAAAATGCATGAGATAAAAATCAAAAGGATAACCCCAAAGCTTGAATAACTAAAAGGAGGGAGTTGCCTTTTACTGAGATAGTTAACTGAAGGTTGAGTATGGACTAGTTAGGGTTTTAAACATGGCATTATGAGCTAAAGGATGCTCCTTTAAAATTCATATATTGAAGTTCCAGCTCCCAGAACCTCAGAATATACTATATTTGGAGAAAAGGCTTAAGTTAAAATAAGGCCATTATGGTAGGGCCCTCATCCAATGTAATTGATGTTCTCATAAGAAGGGGAGGAGACACCAGGGATGCATTCACCCAGAGGAAGGACCATTTGAGGACACAGCAACAGGGTGACCATCTGCAAGAAAGTGGAGAAGGCTCAAAAGAACCCAAACCTTCTGTCACCATGATCTTGGACTTCCATTCTTCAGAACTGTGAGAAAATAAATTTCTGCTGTTCAAGCCAGTAGCTTGTGCTATTTTGTTACGACAACTCTTGTAAATGAAGGTAAAGTTTTTTCACAGGCCTTATTGACATTAGGAGCCAGATAATTCTTCATTGATGGGGCTATCCTGTTCACTGTAGAATGTTAAGCAGCATATCTGGCCCCTATATACTTGACATCAGTAAAAACCCTTCAGCTGCCTGTGACAATCAAAAATGTCCCTAGATACTACCAAATGTCTTTGGGATGTAAAATGACAGCTGATTTAGAATCTCTGTTCTAAACTAAGAGATTCCACAGAAGGTCAGGAAATTTTAATAATTTTCTTCATCCAAGGTCTGTCTTTATGATGAAGTTAGATATTAATTGAAAACCCAGATTCATCTGACTCCAAAGGCAATGTATTTGTCAATGCAATCTGTTATTGCTGGCAGAATAGTCAAAGGTGAATGGTTAAAATGAGACCCAATGGTGAATGAACAGGACTGAAGTATTCCTTGAGAAAATGTACGCTGATTCCAAAGCATAGTTCCAGAAAGTGCTATTGAGGTTCCAGGTAAACAATATTAGTAGCCCTGATTTTTGAAACAAAAATTAATGGATCACTTAGAACTCATAATTTCATGAAAATCTCCACTTATCTGCGTGTTCCAATTTTACTACTGATAATTCTTTGAACCAGATGATATCTATAATTGCAAGGTAAGGGAAAGCTTTGAGGTGTCAAAAATCTATTAATAGAATAGGGGAAAGACACAAAGAACTGCAAGAATATTACTTAATTTTCAATTATTTATCTCAATTATCTACTTTGTTCTTATCTGACACATTTCACTGTGAACTCCCTGCCATGCAAGATTGTATTTTCTCTATTATTTTTATACTCTTCACGTTTCATAGTACACTTGCCCTATAGTCTGAACTTAATAAAAGTTCAAGACCTCCTGCTGGGGAAGCCCTAATAAAAGTATACTGAATGATTAAATAAGTGAATGCACCATCATAGTAAAATAGCAAAAAATAAATAAAGAATCCATCAAATTAAAAAGAGAGTGAGATTACAAAATCAGAAATTATCAAAAAAAAAAAAAAAAAGAAATTATCTGTGTTATGAACAGGACAAGAAGATACTAAAGTTCTGGTTTACAAGTATAAGTGCATAAATTAGCCAGAAAAAAAAAAAAAAAGAGAGAGAGAGAGAGAGAAAGAAAGAAAGAAAAATGAATCAAAAACATCCAAATTCTGTGGTCCAATAAATCTGTCAACGTTTCTGTAAAGACCTTGACAAATTGTTAGGAGTTAAGAATTGAAAGGTTCTTGCAAAGGCAGAAATAAAGAAAGCTTACCAATGGTTTTTATCTAGCAGTGTCAGCTTGGCTTATTTTTTTCTGGCATTTTAATGCTAATTTGTTAGAAAAAGAGTCTAGGATTCAGAGGACTGCAATAATTTTAATTATGTTTGGCCTGCAGCACATAGCTGCACAGTGAGTGGGAGTAAGCACTTCTTAAATTTCCCAGTGAGTATTTTCTGAAAACTGCACTGCAAAAAATACACGTGAATATCTGTAATTTAAGAAAAACACTCCAAACAAACTCAAAAACAAAATAATCAAAGAAACATGTTTTGGAGATACTAAAAGCAAAGTAAAAAGAATTTGTAGTCATTGTGGGAGAGAAAATTGTCACAGGCTAGAAATAAGTTTATAAGATGATTAAAACAAACAAACAAACAAACAAACAAAAAGGGCAGAGCTCTGCAAATACTGCTATTGAAACACCACAATGAACTCTGATCTAAATGTGTGTTGGATCAAAATAGTAGACACACTTCCTACCATGTTTATACTTTAGATCTTTAAAAGTGCAGAATGATACATTTGAAGTGGGCCACTGTGGAAATGTTTTGTTCCATTCATCTTGGGCTACGTAGACAAGCAAAAATCTTGAGAATATCAATTTGCTTTTTAATATAATTCTTTAATATCATATTCAACAAGATTCTACCAGATCAAAAGTAAATGTTGTCCTATCTCTAATAATGTCCAGATGAATACAGTGCCTTTTTTAAAGCAGAAATAATATAGCTTGGAGACAAAATAGACTAATAAAACTTTTTTTTTTTTTTGAGTGACTCAGTATAAATTGGCAGTGTAAGTTTGTTCTGCTCCTATTTCATAGGCCAGTGTTTTATCCTACCTCAGTCAAAACACATAACTAAGACAACAATTTTCGATATTAGATGGGAGGGTAATAACCTCATGATGGAAATTATAAAATTATTTCTAAATTATTTGTGATCTTTGTTAATGAGTCATGAGTATTGTGTAACTGATACTTTTTCTCCTCTAATTCTAATACTTGGAGGATTGTTTAGATATAATATTTAAAATTTGAGAAAAATTATAAAGATAGTACAGAATATTCTCATGTATGCCATCCCCAGCATCTCCTATTATTAACATCTTATATATTACCATGGTATATTTTTCATAATTCAGTTCAGTCACTCAGTAGTGTCTGCCTCTTTGAGAACCTGTGTACTACAGCACACCTGCCTTCCCTGTCCATCACCAATTCCCAGAGCTTGCTTAAACTCATGTCCATTGAGTCAGTGATGCTATCCAACCATCTCATCCTCTGTTCCCCTTCTTCTCTTGCCTTCAGTCTTTCCCAGTATCAGGATCTTTTCCAATGAGACAGTTCTTCGCATCAGAAGGCAAGAGTATTGGAGCTTCAGCATCAGTCCTTCCAATGAATATTCAGGACTGATTTCCTTTAGGATTGACCAGTTGGATCTCACTGCAGTCTAAGGGACTCCCAAGAGTCTTCTCCAACACCACAGTTCAAAAGCATCAACTCTTTGGTGCTCAACTTTTTTATGGTCCAACTCTAACAATCATACACCGCTATTGGGAAAACCATAGTTTTGACTGAACAGACCTTTGTCGGCAAAGCAATGTCTCTGCTATTTAATATGCTGTCTAGGTTTGTCAAAGCTTTTCATTCAAGGAGCAAGCATCTTTTAAATTTTTGGCTGCAGTCACCATCTGCAGTGATTTTGGAGCCCAAGAAAATAGTCTGTCCCTGTTTCCATTGTTTCCCAATCTATTTGCCATGAAGGATGGGACTGGATGCCATGATCTTCATTTTCTGAATGCTGAGCTTTAAGTAAACTTTTTCTACTCCCCTCTTTCACTTTCATTAAGAGGCTCTTCAGTTCTGCTTCATTATCAGCCATAAGGGTGGTGTCATCTGCATATCTAAGGTCATTGAGATATCTTCTTTGGTCAATCTTGATTCCATCTTGTGCTTCATCCATCCTGGTATTTCACATGATGTACTCTGCATATAAATTAAATAAGCAGGGTGACCATATAGAGCCTTGGCTACTCCTTTTGCAATTTGGAACCAGTCCATTGTTCCATGTCCAGTTCTAACTGCTGCTTCTTGACTTGCATACAGATTTCTCAGGAGGAAGGTAAGGTGGTCTGGTTCCCATCTCTTGAATTGTCCACAGTTTGTTATGATCCACAGAGTCAAAGGCTTTAGTATAGTCAATGAAACAGAAGTTGATGATGTTTTTCTGGAATTTTCTTGATTTTTCTATGATCCAATGGATGTGGCCAATTTGATCTCAGTTTCCTCTGCCTTTTCTAAATTCATCTTGAACATCTGGAAGTTCATGGTTCACATGCTGTTAAAGCCTAGCTTGAAAGCTTTTGAGCATGATATTGCTAGCATGTGAAAAGAGTGCAATTGTGCAGTAGTTTGAACATTTTTTTGGTACTGCCCTTCTTTGTTGTTGGAATGAAAACTGACCTTTTCTAGTCCTGTGGCCACTGCTGCATTTTCCACATTTGCTGGCATATTGAGTGCAGCACTTTCACAGCATCATCTTTTAGGATTCTAAAAAGTTCAGCTGTAATTCTAGCATCTCTACTAGCTTTGTTCATAGTGATGCTTCCTAGGGCCCACTTGACTTTGCACTCCAAGATGTCTGATTCTAGGTGAGTGATCACACCATCATGGTTATCGGGGTCATTAAGATCTCTCTCTCTCTCTTTTTTTTAAATAGTTCTTCTGTGGATTCTTGCCATCTCTTCTTAATATCATCTGCTTCTGTTAGATCCATACTGTTTCTGTCATTAATTGTGCCCATTTTTGCATGAAATGTTCCCTTGGTATCGCTAATTTTCTTGAAGAGACCTCTAGTCTTTCCCATTCTATTGTTTTTCTCTATTTCTTTGCACTGATCACTGAGGAAGGCTTTCTTATCTCTCCTTGCTGTACTTTGGAACTCTGCATTCAGATGGGTATATCTTACCTTTTCTCCTTGGTCTTTCACTTCTCTTCTTTTCTCAGCTATTTGTAGATCTCTTCAGACAACCGTTCTGCCTTTTTACATTTCTTTTTCTTGGGGATGGTTTTGATCACTGCCTCCTGTACAATGTTACAAACCTCCATCCATAGTTCTTCAGGCACTCTGTCTATAGATCTAATCCCTTGAATCTATTTGTCACTTCCATCACATAAACATAAGGGATTTGATTTAGGTCATACCTGAATGGCCTAGTGGTTTTCCCTACTTTCTTAAATTTAAATCTGAATTTGGCAACAAGGAGCTCCTGATCTGAGCCATAGTCAGCTCCCAGTATTATTTTGCTGATTGTATGGAGCTTCTCCATCTTCAGCTGCATAGAATATAATCAATCTGCTTTTGGTATTGACCATCTGGTGATGTCGATATGTAGAGTCATCTCTTGTGTTGTTGGAAGAGGGTGTTTGTGGTGACCAGTACATTCTCTTGGCAAAATTATGTGAGTCTTTGCCCTGCTTCATTTTGTACTCTAATTGTCTGTTACTCCAGATATTACTTCACTTCCTACTTTTACCTTCCAGTCCCTATGATGAAAAATACATCTTTTTTGGTTTAGTTCTAGAGGTTCTTATAGGTCATCATAGAATTTTTCAGCTTCTTCAGCATTAGTGGTTGGAGCATATATTTGGATTACTGTGATAGTGATACTAAATAAAGTTAATGAAACAGTAGTGACACATTATTTTAACTAAATCTTATATCTTATTCAGATTTCATTAATTTTTAAATAATGTCTTTTTTGTTGTTGTTCCAAGATATTATCCAGGATGCATTGTATCTAGTCTACATGCCTATATGTGTCATTAGGCTCCTCTTGGCTGTGACATTTTCTCATACTTTCCATGTTTTTGATGACCTTGACAATTTTGAGGATTATTGGTCACAAGTGTTATGAAATTATAGACAACTGGGATTAGTCACGCATTTTTATCAAGGTTATATTGAAATTATAATCTGTCAAAGGATGACCACAGTGGCAAAGAGTCTCTCTCATCACATCATATCAAGGGTACATACTATCAACATGACTTGTCAATGTTGCTGCTCACCTTGATCACAAGGCTGAGATAGTATTTGTCATTTTTTTCCACTATAAAGTTACTCCTTTCTTTCCTCTTTCTACACTGAGCTTTTTGGAATTAACTGATTATGTATAACAAGACTTATGATGTGAACAGTTTTGCTCTACCTTCATGAGGACAAAGTACCTACATAAGTTCTTCGTGGGAGACCTGCATATTTACCTCCATCTATTTATTTATATCACTCTGAACTCAAGGATATTCATTTCACAGTTTGGATTATTGTCCAGTGTTACTTTGTTTTCTTGCTCAATTTTTACACCTTTGCTTATTGGCTTCTGTTTCTCTGACATACCTACATCACTGTGATCTTTTTTTGAGCACTTTTTTATATTCTGACACTACAACATGATCAAAGTTTCATGAATATATTTCCTGCTCAGTTTCTAAAATATAACAAACTTTCTAAAATTCTGAATATAAATATAAACTACAACAAATAAAAGTGGATGCTTTCTTTTTAAAAGTAAATTCAAATTTATTGTTTACAAAATTTATTTAATTGATAATTTGAAGAATTTTGGGCATGCATATGTTTATATAATGTTAACTATTACTATATTTTAATTTAATTTAATGTTTATTATATGGTATGTATTAATATATCCAAATACACATACATTTATGTTTATATGCACACACTCACACACTCACAGGCATTCTTTTGAAAAAAGTATATCACTAGCCACAATTAGATATGGATTCTAAAAGCTTACTCTTAGCTTTCAAAAATTTTTAAATAATAATATTTTAATGAAAATATATCTCTATTATATAACAGATATAAGAAAGTTTTCATACAATCCAAATTTTGAATTTTACATCATCTCCATGGAAGGCTGCAGTCCATGGGGTGGCTGAGGGTCAGACATGACTGAGCGACTTCTCTTTCACTTTTCACTTTCATGCATTGGAGAAGGAAACGGCAACCCATTCCAGGGTTCTTGCCTGGAGAATCCCAGGGACGGAGAAGCCTGGTGGGCTGCTGTCTATGGGGTCACACAGAGTCGGATACGACTGAAGCGACTTAGCAGTAGCAGACTTAGCAGCCACGTAAAATTATGGACGTTTTGACAGGATTTTTTATTTGACTTCCCAAATAAAAATGATGAACAAAAATTCTATTTTGAAAAAATAAATTGAAAAAATAAATCAACTCAAGCCATAAAGAACTAGTGTTAAAAAAGGTATATTTCTTTTAGAAAATCATTTAATTTATTCTGATTTTCTTTAAAATGATTACATTTGATTAGATTTAAAATTTTAAATGGACCTCTGTATAATGGATATTTGAGTATTCTTGTAAGTAGCAACAGTATTTCATTTCAGGCTCCCCATGATTCTAAATAAAATCTAAGTGTTAGAAATGTAGAGAATCAGTTTTTAAATTCCATTAATTACCAGGTGAAAAAGATGCTAGAACTGAATATTTACAGGCCCAAAGCTAAATTATTCTAGGTAAAAAAGGAAAGAAATTACACTTCATTTCAGCTCAGTTCAGTCGCTCAGTCGTGTCTGATTTTTGTGAGCTACTGGATTGCAGCACGCCAGGCCTCCCTGTCCATTGCCAGCTCCCGGAGTTTACTCAAACACATGTCCATTGAGTTGGTGATGCCATCCAGCCTTCTCATTGTCTGTCATCCCCTTCTCCTCCTGTCTTCAATCTCTCCCAGCATCAGAGTCTTTTCAAATGAGTCAGTTATTCACATAGGTGACCAAAGTATTGGAGTTTCAGCTTCAACATCCGTCCTTCCAATAAATATTCAGGACTGATTTCCTTTAGGATGGGCTAGTTGGATCTGCTTGAAGTCCAAGGGACTCTCAAGAGCTTTCTCAGCACCACAGTTCAAAAGCATCAGTTCTTCAGCGTCCACCTTTCTTTATAGTCTAACATTACTACTCACATCCATAGATTACTACTGGACAAACCATAGCCTTGACTAGACAGACTTGTTGGCAAAGTAATATCTCTGCTTTTTAATATGCTGATAACTTTTCTTCCATGGAGTAAGTGTCTTTTAATTTCATGGCTGCAGTCACCATCTGCAGTGATTTAGGGGCCAAAAATTAACTTTGCCATTGTTACCACTGTTTCTCCATCTATTTTCCATGAAGTGATAGACCAGATGCCATGATCTTAGTTTACTGAATGTTGAGCTTTAAGCCAACTTTTTCAGTCTCTTTCTCTTTCATCAAGAGGCTCTTTAGTTCTTCTTTACTTTCTGCCATAAGGGTGTTGTCATCTGCATATCTGAGGTTACTGATATTTCTCCCAGCAATCTTGATTCCAGCTTGTGTTTTATCCAGCAAAACATTGCACATGATGTACTCTGCATATAAGATGTACTCTGTATATAAGGGTGACAATATACAGCCTTGACATACTCCTTTCCCGATTTGCAAATAGTCTGTTGTTCCATGTCCAGTTCTAACTGTTGCTTCCTGACATGAATACAGATTTCTCAAGAGGCAGGTCAGGTAGTCTGGTATTCCCATCTCTTTCAGAATTTTCCACAGTTTATTGTAATCCACACAGTCAAAGGCTTTGGTATAGTCAATAAAGCAGAAATAGATGTTTTTCGGGAGCTCTCTTGCTTTTTCCATGATCTAGCGGATGTTGGCCATTTGATCTCTGGTTCCTCTGCCTTTTCTAAAACCAGCTTGAATATCTGGAAGTTCATGGTTCACGTATTGTTGAAGCCTGGCTTGGAGAATTTGAGTATTACTTTGCTAGCATGTGAGATGAGTGCAATTGTGAGGTAGTTTGAGCATTCTTTGGCATTGCCTTTCTTTGCGATTGGAATGAAAACTGACCTTTTCCAGTCCTGTGGCCACTGCTGAGTTTTCCTGCTGGCATATTAAGTGCAGCACTTGCACAGCATCATCTTTCAGGATTCGAAAGAGCTCAACTGGAATTCCATCACCTCCACTAGCTTTGTTTGTAGTGATGTTTTCTAAGGCCCACTTGACTTCACATTCCAGGATGTCTGCTCTAGGTAAGTGATCACATCATTGTGATTATCTCGGTCGTTAAGATCTTTTTTGTACAGTTCTTCTGTGTATTCTTGCCACCTCTTCTTAATATCTTCTGCTTCTGTTATTTTGTGACCCTATGAACTATGGACAACCAGGCTCCTCTGTCCATAGCATTTCCCAGGCAAGAATAGTGCTGTGAGGGTTGCCATTTCCTTCTTCAGGGGGTCTTCCTGACTCCAGGATGAAACCTGTGTCTCATGCATTGGCAGGCAGTGTTTTTTTTACCACTGAACCACCAGAGAAGCACATATGTGTGTGTGTGTGTGTGTGTGTTTCAAAACAGAAGGAATGGAAGAAATACTAATGTATGGTATCTTGAAAAGAATAAAAAATAAATTAAAAAGTAACAGTTTGTTAGACATTCAAATTAGGATTCTGGGATGAGGAAGATAAAATCTACAAACATCATGGTCCTTGCTGCTTGACAAGAACTTCCTACAGTACTAAGAAGGAGAAAACAACCAACTTATCCTTAAGTGAGAGAAAGGAAATTGAGAAATGTATATTTGGATACCTGGAATGCTTTGATACTTGTGGGACTTCAAACTTTTAATCAATAAAATTTTTCTAACAGAGAAAACAAAACACATGAGGCTAAATCTAAATTTAACCTCATATATAGCCCACAGACAAAACTGAGGCTGTTGATAGAGCTAGAGTTAAAATGTTCTTTATTCAGTTTGGGGTACAGTGTTGTATTACTCTGTTTCACCTGAACTTAAACACCACAAATTATTACTATTATTATTTAGTGTAATCTTATATTATGTTGGGAGCCTAGTACATACGCCAGAGCAAACTGTCACATTGCTGATGATTCTCTGCCCATCCAACTCTTTTCTTTATTTAAGCAGTAATTATGAGAAAAAACAGATGGCAAAAATTAGAAAGTGAATGGTACACTAGCTTTATTATAAATACAGAACATCAGATTCTCAGTCCTATTAAAGGTACTGCTCAGTTTGAGCTCCACACTAGTGTGAAGAGGCGCAAATGCACTACCTTTCTCTTTCTTCCTTGCCTTTAACAGGGAGAGGAGTTACTGTTCGGCTCTGACAATATCATTAATTTTATATATGGCAATAACTTCTAAATGATGACAGTTATCAGTAGCCTGAAACAGCTTCAAATGTCCTTTGAACAGTTTAGTTTTGCTAGTTAGGCTTCCAATTCCATAATGAGCTCACCCCCTCCCATGTCTGCCCCCTAAGAAAAGATGCTTTAAAATTCAGGTGTTGGAAAGAAAACAACTAACATCATTTCCACAAGGATGGAAGACATAATTTTAACTTTATTGTGAATAAGTCAAGTTTGGATATAGCCAAAATACATTTTACAAACTTTGCTAAATCCATGGCCCTGTATATGAAGATTTAGCTTTGAAGTAGTCCTTCCAATGAACTAATCTTTTAACAAATTAGCTTATGATTGAATCAAACTGTACTAAACAGTTATATGTAACATTTTGGATACTGCTATCACAAGCAGACTGTGAATACCATAACCCTGAGACCACAGTTTTCCATCTATTTTTAAACATGTTTTTCCTAGAATGGCTTTCAAATTCCAGTACCCATGAGACAAAATTTCAGACAAGTTTTAGACAATGATTATCTCTGTATTTAACTCTACAGACCATCACAACCTTTAGACCAACTTTGGAGTCAAACTGTATTATTTGTAATATATTATTGCTTATCTATCATTCCTGAATTAAACTTTCATGCTCCTTTTTATGACATACATTTTGTTTCAAAAAGACCATAATTAGTAATAAAAGTAAAAGGCCATAATTAGTAATAAAAATGTAATAACTGACATTTATTTCAACTGAAACATAATTGACATCACTTGGAATATTTTCTATGAGGGAGAGGCATAAAGTCTGTTATTTTTCACAAAGTTTAATACAAATCATGTAAATCCACTATAGCCATGGATCTGTAAATTTTATTTTTTCATATATTTAAGCTTTGAATGCCAATATAACTACTAAATAGATCACTGAATTTAATAATAAAAACACTAACAAAGTACCATTCATCAGAATTTTAAATTCTATATTCTGTAGTCCTTTATTAGAATAATACATTCTCAGCAATTCTCCAAAACTCACTACACTAAAAAGAGCTTCACAAGCAAATGCAAAGTTTCAAAAAAATCTAGAAATAAATCATCTAGAAAATCTGTCTCTGTTCACAGAATTCAGATCCATCCATATGGCGAATGGTTTTGTATGCTCAAATATGCTTTTAATTGAGGAAAAATCATAAAACTTTCACTGAGTCTGCAGTGCATCAACTTTATTGCTATAAAACATTATGAAGTAGGTTTGTTTTCATTCTTTACCTTTGGGTTATAGAAGCCTGGTCTCTCCATTGACATATGGTACATAATCTTCAGTACCTTTTCCTTCCCTAAGATAATTCAAATCCTCCTCTTATAGTCACACATTATTAAATGCAGTAAATATTGACACTGTTTGTTCATAAAATTATAACTCATATATGAGTTGAATTCCAACTCTAGAAACTTCTAGAAGTATTAGATCCACTAAATGTCAAATAAATGGACATTTTGTTCTGCAGGCTTCAGATCTTCATGCACTAAGAAAGTTATCCAAGAACATGAGATATCCTTCCATTCATTTCTATGTATTCTCCAATTCATTCATCAATATGTTATAATTTAGTAAACAGGTCTTTTACCACTTTTTAAAAATTTATTCCTAATTATTATATTGTTTTTAAGGAAGAATTAATATTTTTAAAATGTCCATACTATCCAATAATGATCAACATATTCTATGCAATCTCTATCAAAATCCCAATGACATTTTCACAGAAATGGAAAAAAAAATCTTAAAATCTGTACCGAACCTCTGGTAAAACATGCATAGCCAGAGCAATCTTGAGAAAGATCAAAGCTGAAGGCATCATACTTCTTGATTTCAAACTATATTACAAAGCCATAGTAATTAAAACACTATCATAGTGGCATAAAACAGGCACATAGACCAGTGGAACAGAAAAGACAGACCAGAAATATTCTTAGATATAAATAGTCAATTAATTTTTCACAAGGCCACCAAGAACACACAATGGGTAAATAATGACCTCTTCAATTAATGATACTGGGAAAACTAGATATTTGTATGCAAAGAATGAAACTGGACACCTCTCTTACACCACTCAAAAGATTTAACTTAAAATGGTTTAAAGATTTTGATGTAAGACCTGAAACCAGAAATCCCTGGAAGAAAATATAGGGAAAAATTCCTGGACATTGATTGGTCTTGGTAATTTCTTGGTTAAGATACCAAAACCCAGGCAACTAAAGCTCTTCTGCATAAAAAAAGGAACAATAAACTGAAAAAGGCAATCTACAGATAAGAAACTATTTGCAAGCCATATACGTGATGAGGCTAATTTCTAAAATATATAGACTACATGTAACACAACAGCAAGGAAACAAAAGCCCAATTTAAAAAGTACCAAAGGAGCTGAATAGATATTTTTCCAAATAAGACACAAATGGCCAAGAGTTACCTGGAAAAATGCACACCACCACCAATTTTCAAGGAAATGCAAATACAAATCACAAGGAGATATCACCTTACACCTGTTAGAATGATTATTATCAAAAAGACAAGATAAAAATTGTTGGTGAGGATGTGGAGAAAATGAAACCATTGTAAACTGTTGATAGGAATATAAATCAGTACAGTCATTACAGATTTCTGTATGGCAGCAGCTCTTCCAAAAATTAAAAATGGATCTGAATCAGTAATCTCACTCTCAAATGCATACATAAGGGAAATAAGGCGTCTTGAAGAGATATTGGCACCACCATGTCTCCTGCATCATAATTGACAACAAACATATCTAGATACAGAAAAAGCCTAGATATCCTTCAGAAGATGAGTGGAAAATGAAAGTGTGATTTTGTATACAGACAGAGACACACAAACATATATACATGCACACACTGGAATATTACTGAGTCAGAAGAAGAGGAAAATTCTGCATTTGGAGATAAGAGAAATGAAGCTGAAGGGAATTATGCTAATGTAATAAGCCAGAAATGATTATTTTGAGCATTACTTTTCTCTTCAAGAAAATTAGAGATACCAAGGGAACATTTCATGCAAAGATGGGCTTGATAAAGGACAGAAATGGTCTGGACCTAACAGAAGCAGAAGATATTAAGAAGAGGTGACAAGAATACACAGGAGAACTATACAAAAAAGAGCTTCAAGACAAGATAATCACGATGGTGTGATCACTCACCTAGAGCCAGACATCCTGGAATGTGAATTCAAGAGGGCCTTAGAAAGCATCACTATGAACAAAGCTAGTGGAGGTGACAGAATTCCAGTGGAGCTGTTTCAAATCCTGAAAGATGATGCTGTGAAAGTCCTGCACTCAATATGCCAGGAAATTTGGAAAACTCAGCAGTGGCCACAGGACTGGAAAAGGTCAGTTTTCATTCCAATCCCAAAGAAAGGCAATGCCAAAGAATGCTCAAACTACCACACAATTGCACACATCTCACACAGTAGTAAAGTAATGCTCAAAATTCTCCAAGCCAGGCTTCAGCAATACATGAAATGTGAACTTCCAGATGTTCAAGCTGGTTTTAGAAAAGGCAGAGGAACCAGAGGTCAAATGACCAACATCTGCTGGATCATCGAAAAAGCAAGAGAGTTCCATAAAAACATCGATTTCTGCTTTATTGACTATGCCAAAGCCTTTGACTGTGTGGATCACAATAAACTGTGGAAAATTCTGAAAGAGATGGGAATACCAGACCACCTGACCTGCCTCTTGAGAAACCTGTATGCAGGTCAGGAAGCAACAGTTAGAAGTGGACATGGAACAACAGACTGGTTCCAAACAGGAAAAGGAGTACGTCAAGGCTGTATATTGTCACCCTGCTTATTTAACTTCTATGCAGAGTACATCATGAGAAACGCTGGACTGGAAGAAACACAAGCTGGAATCAAGATTGCCAGGAGAAATATCAGTAACCTCAGATTTGCAGATGACACCACCCTTATGGCAGAAAGTGAAGAGGAACTAAAAAGCCTCTTGATGAAAGTGAAAGAGGAGAGTGAGCTTAAAGCTCAACATTCAGAAAACGAAGATCATGGCAGCTGGTCCTATCACTTCATGGCAAATAGATGGGGAAAGAGTGGAAACAGTGTCAGACTTTATTTCGTGGGGCTCCAATATCACTGCAGATGGTGACTGCAGCCATGAAATTAAAAGATGTTTATTCCTTGGAAGAAAAGTTATGACCAACTAGATAGCATATTGAAAAGCAGAGACATTAGTTTGCTAACAAAGGTCTGTATAGTCAAGGCTATGGTTTTTCCAGTGGTCATGTATGGATGTGAGAGTTGGACTGTGAAGAAAGCTGAGCACCAAAGAATTGATACTTTTGAACTGTGGTGTTGGAGAAGACTCTTGAGAGTCCCTTGGACTGCAAGGAGATCCAACCAGTCCATTCTAAAGGAGATCGTTCCTGGGTGTTCTTTGGAAGGACTGATGCTAAAATGAAACTCCAGTACTTTAGCCACCTCATGCGAAGGGTTGACTCATTGGAAAACACTCTGATGCTGGGAGGGATTCGGGGCAGGAGGAAAAGGGGACGACTGAGCATGAGATGGCTGGATGGCATCACTGACTCGATGGACGTGAGTCTGAGTGAACTCTGGGAGTTGGTGATGGACAGGGAGGCCTGGCGTGCTGCGATTGATGGGGTAACAAACAGTTGGACATGACTGAGCAACTGAACTGAACTGAATAAGCTAGATAAGGAAGGACAAATTCTATATTGGTATCACTTATTCATGAAATCTTAAAAAGGCTAATTTCATAAAACCAGATAATAGAATGGTGTTTTCTAGGGTCTGATAAGAGGGCGATGTGGAGATGTATGTCAAAGGCTATAAACTTTTAGTTATCAGAATAAATCACAGGGATCAAAAGTATAACATGGTAATGATAGTTCATAACACAGTCTTAAAAAGTTAAAAGTTACTGAGAGTAAAAAAAGAAAACCATTTAACTAGGACATGTAATGAACTTTTTAATTATCTTGATTTTGGTAATCAATTCACAATGTATACGTATGGTAAATCATTACAAACTTTAGCATATATAAATTTCCTAAATTTCCTATATTTCCCCTAAATTTCCTAAATAGTCCTTTTGTTTTACTCCTCCCACTTGACCCTTTTAGTCGTAGGGAAACCACTAATTTGTTTTCCTTCACTAGAGACCATTTTACATTTTCTGGAATTTCATATAAATAACATCTTATACATTATTTTCATCTGGCTTCTTTCACTCAACAAAATTCTATTTTTGTATTGTCTTTAACTTTCTAAAAATACTTATTAATATATATTTCTGTATGTTTCACTGAAATTGACAAAATCGTTATACCATTTACATTCCCACATACTTGATATAAAAAGGCTTTTTGATTGTGACTATTTTCATAGGTGAGGTATGTAGCGTTGTCCTGTTAAGCTTTTAATTGCATCTCCCTGAAGGATAAAGATGTTGAGATTCATATGTTTATATCCTATATGCATATTTTCTTTAGTTCAGTTTCTATTCAAGTATTTTGCTATTTTAATAGGTATTTTGTATTCTTTTCATTTACTTTGAAAATATGCATATGTATTATATATTACATTTGTACAGAAATATATAAATCATAATTCTTTATATATATGTATATACACACACTGATAAATACACTTTTAAAACTTCTGAGTTGTTCAGGCAGAAATACAATCATACCCCTATTACTTTATCTTAGCCAGAGGAATAGAAGCATTTCATTTAAACGTCATAGTTTTTCACAATATGAATATTATCACTGGTATTAAGTAGGATCGAAAATAATAAAATAACATATTCCTCACTACCAATCTTCCATATTCATCATATTCACATTCACTTTTCTTAAATGTTTTATGTCAAATACTTAAACATGTCCTGTATTTCTTGTCTTCTAATAATTCAATATTCAATCATCTGCTATTGTCCTCTGAAATTTCAAAAAAATCTTCACAATTATTTAGTATTTCAAATATGCTTTCTTACAGCAATGTTTTATATGTTGCTTCATATTGCAATGATTACATTTAATAAGAGTAGGACAAGAAATTATTGTCTTTAAGCTAATTTGGAAAGCTTAACACATCTCCATATCTTTTGTTTGTATAAGTTAAGGATACACTCTTGGTCTCTATCCTTTCACTTAAGTCTTGCCACTGAAAGAGATCCTTATCTGATTGGTCAACAGTAGACATTCATCTTGTTTTCTCAATTGAGTAAGTCACTTATTAAGGGAACTGATGCAGAAGATTTGCTATTTTTCTTCTCCCTCTTCACCATGATCACATGCAGTCTGCTACCGTTGCAGGTGGATTTGTTATCAATTGAAGTTTCACTTTAAGTGGGATATTGCAAATTTGGGGAAGGATGGCGATTACCAGTTTTGTTCTCACATTAAAATGCATTCTTCAACACAGACTTTATAAATGTTAAAGGTTTTATTTTTATTATCCACTTACTGATATATTCTTATTCAAAACTCTGGTTAAAAAGTGTAGAATATTTATTAGGCCACCTCAAAGACTCCAGTAAGTAAAAAACAACAACAACAGAAAAAAAGAAAAACCCTTGGATTGACTCTGTGAATGTTTTTCTTTCTGATTATTTCAGTAGAATTTTGATCATTCTAATCTATGTCTACAAATCCTTGATATGTCTACAAATTGTATTTAAATTTGGTCTTTCCTAAAATTTAAATTTATTTATTTTAATTGGAGGCTAATTACTTTACAATATTGTATTGGTTTTATTTTTTTTATTTTTATTTTTTAAATTTATTTATTTTTTATTTTACTTTACAATTCTGTATTGGTTTTGCCATACATTGACATGCCATACATCAACATGAATCCGCCATGGGTGTACACATGTTCCCCATCCTGAACCCCCCTCCCACTTCCCTCCCTGTACCATCCCTCTGGGTCATCCCAGTGCACCAGCCCCAAGCATCCTGTATCCTGCAATGAACCTGGACTGGCGATTTGTTTCTTATATGATATTATACATGTTTCAATGCCATTCTCCCAAATAATCCCACCCTCTCCCTCTCCCACAGAGTCCAAAATACTGTGCTATACATCTGTGCCTCTTTTGCTGTCTCGCATACAGGGTTATTGTTACCATCTTTCTAAATTCCATATATATGCATTAGTATACTGTATTGGTGTTTTTCTTTCTGGCTTACTTCACTCTGTATAATAGGCTCCAGTTTCATCCACCTCATTAGAACTGATTCAAATGTATTCTTTTTAATGGCTGAGTAATACTCCAATTTGGTCTTAAAGAATATCCAGACTATTCCATTTATTTATTTAAAAAGCTAATCTATAAAAATGGATTGATATATGCAATGTCAATCTTCTAATTAGAACAGCCGCTACTTTATTTCAGGCCTTTTGACATAGAGACTAGTACTTTCTCAACTATACTCTTGTTTTTAAATATTTTCACGGCTAATTTTAATTTTGTTGTATGTTGAATTATTATCTGGCTCATTTCTTAGTCTTCTGATACAGATTTCAGTTTTGAGAAGCAATTGGAATGGGTTATGTGACAATTATTCTTTGGTGCTCTAATATTTTTCTTCAAATAATACATTGTTCACTGTGCCCTGTAGATAGCTTTTTAAAAATCAATTATAATATTTTCAGATTTAGTTTCTGTTTAGGTTTGTTATGGACTGAACTGCGCCCCACTAATTCATATGTTGATGTATTAAGCCCCACTCCCCAGCAGCTCAGAACATGTCTGTATTTGGAGACAGGGTCTTTGAAAAGAGCACCATGCAGATATTGACATCATTTGTTTAAAGAAAAAGTTTATATAAATTAGGTAGAGGTTTCTTTTTTAAAAATCTTTCTTCATTCTGGAATTTTAAGGTATCTATGGGGTCGCAAAGAGTTGGACATGACTGAGCGACTGAACTGGACTGAATATCCCATTCCATTTCTGGTTATAGTGTTAATTTTTTCTGCTACTGAAACTTAAATGGAAAAAAGTTTTCTTTTAAAACTCAGATGAGATTTCCCCATATTTATCAAACCACCTATTTTTTACTTCCATTTTCAGAATCAAATAATCCTGTCTATAATAGTTTACATGTGGTCCTGCCAGGAGGTGAGAGAGAGGGAATATATGATCTCTCCCTGTCATTTCTCCTTTTTTTTTTTTTTTGATTCATTTGTGAGAAGACTGGTGGAATGCTAAATCACTCTTCTACTTTATCATTGTAAAGGGTCTATGAATCATCATAAAACAGTGGCCTTTTCATTACCTGGCATTATAAAAGTAGAATTCTCCAAATTTATGTATCTGAACATTGTGACTTAGCTACCTTTTGTAATGAGGTCTGATGTGCAATCCATTCTTTAATTACCTATATTTCAATTGATTCGGCCTCACTTTAAAACTGTATCCCTGCCATGTTCTGGCCTTTTTTTTTCCTAGTTCAGTTCAGTCGCTCAGTCGTTCTGACTCTTTGTGACCTCATGAATTGCACCATGCCAGGCCTACCTGTCCATCACCAACTCCCGGAGTTCACTCAAACTCATGTGCATTGAGTCAGTGATGCCATCCAGCCATCTCATCCTCTGTTGTCCCCTTCTCCTCTTGCCCCCAATTCCTCCCAACGTCAAAGTCTTTTCCAATGAGTCAACTCTTCGCATGAGGTGGCCAAAGTATTGGAGTTTCAGCTTTAGCATCAGTCCTTCCAATGAACACCCAGGGCTGATCTCCTTCAGAATGGACTGGTTGGATCTCCTTGCAGTCCAAGGGACTCTCAAGAGTCTTCTCCAATGCCATAGTTCAAAAGCATCAGTTCTTCGGCACTCAGCTTTCTTCATAGTCCAACTCTCACATCCATACATGACCACTGGAAGACCCATAGCCTTGACTAGATAGACTTTGTTGGCAAAGTAATGTCTCTGCTTTTGAATATGCTGTCTAGGTTGGTCATAACGTTCCTTCCAAGGAGTAAGCATCTTTTAATCTCTAGTTAGTTCTTGTAAATTTTCCCTATACCTACAAAGCTATAGAAATCTCCTTTATTAGCATAATTCTTTTTTTCACATATATACTTTTCAAAATGGTGACATATTTCTACATGCTGACTACTGTCTGTCATTCCCTCTCAATCTTGGGAAAATGTTCTTATATTACTGAGAATAGATTTTGCATAATAAAAAATCAGTTTACCTTAAAATTTTGTATTATGATACCATTAGATATGTAATTATATGCTTTATTACAATTATGCACTGCATAAATAAATGTTCCCTTTTGCTATCAGATCTCTGGAGTTATTTTACATTTATATTATATTATCTAAAATAGTAATTGCTATGTAACTCTTTTAAGAGTCATATTATTTCTTTCAAGTATTATCTTTTAAAAAATCTTAAAACCCATCCTTCAATTCATCTATTTTTTATGATCACTATTGTAATAATCTACCCTGGAAGATCAAGATAGGAATTTTGAATTGCTCTTCATGTTGCATTTTTCCTCATCAGAAACAAATCCTGTCTCAGAATAAGTGCTTAAATTATTGCTTGAAAAAATTAGAAATACAGATGTAAATAAACCTTTTCAAATTAAAATAACATTTGTATGACAGTGAAAGCGAGGTCACTCAGTCATGTCCGACTCTTTGAGACTCCATGGACTATATAGCCAACCAGTCTCCTCCGTCCAGGGGATTCTCCAGGCCAGAATACTGGAGTGGGTTGCCATTTGCTCCTCCAGAGGATCTTCCCGACCCAGGGATCTAACCCTGGTCTCCCTCATTGTAGGCAGACGCTTTACCGTCTGAGCCACCAGGAAGTCACCAGGGAATGTTTAGATCCATTCAATACTTCATTGTGTTTAGAGGGTAATTGTTTTATTCAATAATTTATTCCTATTAATTAAGAGAAAACGTCTAAAAACAATTAACAAAATGCCTAAAAGTTTATTTAAAATATCATCAAAGCTGAATTAAATATCAGTAAAGATTGATGTTATTCCTTCAGGCCTGTTAGACTGAGGTTTTGCAGACTCAAGGAGTTGAGAGAGAATCAATACTTTGAGAAATGAAGTATAAAATTTTAGAAAACTGAGGTTAGCTCCTGATTGTTACTTTAGAATTTAAGAAGGTAAAAAAAGAAGATATTCCTTGATTAGAAATATAGGTTTTAAGTGATGACTGCCATTTGGGGCTTCCCCGTTGGTGCTAGTGGTAAAGAATCTGCCTACCAATACAGGAGATGCAAGACTAGAGGGTTCAGTCTCTGGGTTGGGAAGATCATTCAGAGTAGGAAATGGCAATCTACTCCAGTGTTCTTGCCTGGAGAATCCTATGGACAGAGCAGTCTGGCAGGCTACAGTCCATGGGGCCACAAAGAGTTGGACATGACTGAGTGATTGAGCACACACACACACAAACTCTAATTTAATAGAATGAATGAGGCCCAGGAAAAATATAAGTAATCATTAAAATCATGCATAACTGTTTCCATTCAGAAGCTTTAAAACCAAACCATGCTAAGCCATATCTACAAAATATTGATATACTGAATGATATAATTGCTTGATTTATCATATAAAACTTCAGGAGAGTAAAAACGATAAGGAGAAAGCAAAAATCTGATATCCGTGTGACTTGTTACTGCAAATTACATTGCTGAAGCTAAGGCTAGTTTATTTCTCTTCAAATCTTATATATTTAATAAAAGACATGGCAATTAATAGTGGTACTAATCAATACTTGTGGAGGTACTTCATACAAATAATAAATCTGGATAAACAAATAAATGGACTTCCCAGGTGGCTCAGTGGTAAAGAATCTGCTTGCTAATGCAGGAACCACAGGAGACATGGATTGGATCCCTGGGCCGGGAAGATCTCCTGGAGAAGGAAACGGCAATGTACCCCAGTATTCTTACCTGGAGAATCCTATGGACAGATAAGCCTGGCAGGCATACAGCCCATGGGGGTCACAAAGAATCGAGCATGACTGAATATGCACACATGCATAACATAAGCAAATAAACATAAAACAAACAAAAACAAAATAAATGCAAAAAGGTTGTCTGTAGCTGTGCTTTCTCTTGTACAGATTGTATAAAGACTGTTGTATATTGGCTAATTACTGAACTTTATACATTTCTTCCTAATATACTTTGTTTTGTTCTGACAATCTTATATTTATAAAACGGTTTTGCAAACAGGTTTACCTTTTATTCTTTTATTATAATAATAACAAAAATGTGTGTGCTAAATCACTTCAGTCGTGTCTGATTCTCTGCAACATCATGGACTGTATCCTGCCAGGCTCCTCTGTCCATGGCATTCTCCAGGCAAGAATACTGGGAGTGGGTTGCCATGCCCTTCTCCAGGGTGTCTTCCTGACCTACAGATCAAACCTATGTCTCTTAGGTCTCCTGCATTTGTAGTCAGGTTCTTTATCAATAGTGTCACCTGGGCATATAGGAAAAATTGGCATTAGGAAAAATATCACTATCATATTTGTAGACATTAGGACACAGATAAGACAAGCTGAGCATTTCCTAAAGGTTTTATAGCTAATTAATGATAAAGGCTAAATATTAATCAGAAAGCCAGAGTTTGGTGAAATATTTGGTTTTTCTTTCATACTTTCTCTCAAATAACTGTTTCAAAATGCTTGCTAACACTAACTATGCTTCTGTGCTTCTCAACTTGCAATTTTTATTAGTGATTTGTGCATACAAATAAGCTGATATTGGCAGTGTCAGAAATCCACAGCTTTGCAACTTTCTACTGTATATTACATTTTACCTTAATTTTATAATTTTATTTTTACTTATCCTTATAATACATGCTCTACTGCATCTTTCTGGAAAACCAATTCTAGGAAAACAAAATAAAACCTAATGCTTGATATATTTCTTTTAAGCTGAAATTAGTTATGCAAAGGAGCATACTTGAATGGGTTTAATTTGAGACATCAGTGCCATTAGATGGCACTCTGGGTAAAGTTGACAAATGTTATTTCTTATAGTACAGCATCACAAATTAAGGGCTTAAGTAAGGTAAATGGAATACAAAATTAGTGAACATTTATGTCAAAGAATCATAACGATTACAATGACAAAGGACACTTTTGCTCTTTAAATAATTTAAGGTTTCCTTTTGAATTGTTATACACTATTTCTCATCAAATAAAAATTAAGACATTACACAATGAGATTTTCCTCATTGAAAATAGATTCATGGTTAAATTTAAAATTTTAAAAATATTGATTTTGCTTTATGGAGCTAAAATCAATGTTATCAATCACTTTATATCATTCCTAATATAATGTAATGGTAAGGTCTAAAATGAATCAGTTTTTCTAAGCTTATGTTTTAAAGCAATTTGCATGTGTAAAAATAGATTTTATAAGCACTGGAAATGTCATTCATATTTTAAGTTTTCTTTATTAAAATAAGTAGTTTAGAAATATACTCAATACATAAATATTCTTTCTTTCTAATTGGATTACAAATATTTTGTTAGAAGTTATTCCATTTGTTCAGTCCTTTTCATCTAGTCACTAATAGGTTAAAAAGCTTAGGAGGGAAAGTTAAGAAGTAGAAATTATGGTAATAGCCCTTCAGAAATGCACCACCTTATTAATGAAAGGTGTCTACACAAAACAGGCAATAATAGAAGTAAATGCATGTAATTTTCCTCTAAGGAACTGTTAGAGACCCAATAACACCACAATGGTCTGGCATTTATTTATTATTTTATCATTACCAAAAGGTAGACAAATATCCTTGATTACTGACTGCACTGCAGATGCTGTCACTACTACTAACACAGGTAATACCTACTATTTATTAATAGTAGGTACAATTAAGTACACACCAATTAAAAAAGAAAGAGGCAACTAAATTGATTCTTTTCCAAAGCGACATACTTCCTGTCCTTTGTTTCTCACTCTGACTGCAAGGGTTTAAACAAGAATTGATTTTGCAAAAACAATGGGAGCTTAAAAGATATCAGAGCAAGTTGGTAGAGAAGTATGGAAGAAAAGAAATAGCAATTAGACTGAAATGCATCTAAACTTTCTTTGGTGTCTTATCCATGACACTCCATTTCGTTTTAACAGACAATAACAAGATAGAAACATCTTTTACAGTTTAACTTTTGGGGCAACATGACTGAGACTGTTGTTCATTGTGTTAGAAAAAATGAAGCAGTTTTCTTCATGGAAAGCTGATCTAAATCAGATTTCATTTTTCTTTTATATAGTTTTTAATCTGATTCATATTATATTTGGTAGGTAAAATAATTCACGAGTCTTAGAGCTTTCCATAAACAGGAATTGAACCGTCTTTGTTTCTCAGGTAATCTCAGACTCATTGTTTTTATTATGATCTGTATAGTACAAACACATGAAACTACGCAGCCTATGCTATAGTTTAAAATATCAAGTAGTAAAATAATAATAACCTTTATACCTATTGACTCATTGGCCAAGTTAAGAAATAGGATATTATTAGCATATTAAAGCCATTTTAGCAATCTTTCTCTGTTCAATTTTCATTCCATTATTCATATCTAACTTTCATATTATTCATTCTCAAATATTTGTTTAAATTTTTCTACCTTATGAACTTGCTTGACTGGATTAAATTTTATGTGTTCTTCAGTTCTTTGCTTCTGTCTCTCTGCATTATATATTTTTAAAAATCTACTCCGGTTGATGCTCTCATGTTGATGAGTGAGTTCATTCATTATTACTGCTGTAAATTCTCTTGTATTCCCTTATATGAAGATGGCATAATTTATTTATCTGTTCTAGTGCTGATGGACAACTGGGATGTTTCCAGATTTTTGGTATTATGCAAATACTGGTCTGACTACTGTTACATCTGATCCTTGGTGTACATGTTCAAAATCTTTCTCACAGGCATATGCCGTGGCTCGGAGTTGCTCAGGACAGAAAATGAATATTGTATTACTATGTAAAATATTAAACTGCTTTGAAAGTGGTGATTTCAGTGTGTACTGCCAATAACTCTATTATTAAGTTCCTACTGTACTACATTCTAACCAATAATTGTTTTTATTAGGCTGATCATTGTGAAAGCTTATCTAATGATGCTTTAATGCTTTTCATTATCATTTCCCTGATCATGAATGATGTTGGCCAGATTTTATGTTTGTTTGCTTCTTTTTTTGTCTTTTCCCTTCTGCCAAAATTTTGTACATGTTCATTTTCTACAGGGATATTTTATTTTTAAATATTAATCTGGGGAATAATTTATATATTCCAAATACTAACCTGTCCTGACTATTCATTGGAAGGACTGTTGCTGAAGCTCCGAAACTTTAGCCACCTGATGCAAAAAACTGATTTACTGGAAAAGACCCTGATGCTGGGAAAGATTGAGGGCAGGAGGTGAAGGGGATGACAGAGGATGAGACGGTTAGATGGCATCACCGACTCAATGGACATGAATCTGGGTAAACTCTGGGAGTCGGTGATGGACAGGGAAGCCTGGCATGCTGCAGTCCTGGGGTCTCAAAGAGTGGGACACGACTGAGCGACTGAACTGAACTGAACTATTAATCCAGTTGACTTTTATTATTCATAGATTTCATCTTTTTGAATTTGCCTAAAATCAATCCATAATCCTAAAATCAACAGTTGTGGTGCTTTCACATTCATTCAAAGCCATGCATGGAACAGGAAAAAAGAAAACAAAAAACTGTTTTCTGCTGCACATGCATTGTCCCAGTTGGGGTCAAATGAGATGACATTCCAGCTTCTTATTTTAGTTCTATCATTTTGCAGTCTACTTAGTGCTACCTTTTACTCATTTTTTGTGTGTTTCTGCTGGTAATTTCACTTTTAAAAAATGGTTCTCAAGCACGGTGGTGAAGTGTAGTCTAGTGTTCCTAAGTGCAAGAAAGCTATAATGTGCTTTATAAAGAAGTGTATGAGATAAGATTGGGTCAGGCAAGAGTTCTAGTGCTGTTAACCATGAGCTAATGTTAATCAATCAATATATTACATATTAAATAAGGTATCACTAAACAGAACACATACAAAATGAAGTTCTACATGGATGGCCTGACAGATATCTTGTAAACAGAGGCTCACAGAAATGTAACTCTGTATCTTCCCTAGGAAACACATATCAGTATTGGCTAAATCTCTGTTGGGATATCTTTATAGAACACAGTGCTGCAAATAATGAGAATTATTTGTATTTTGTTGCTCGTTATCTATTACAAATATCTTTCTCTATGTTCTTTCTTTTCACTGCCTTTATACAATTACTTGAAAAATAAAAGTTCTTGCTATGTGATCCAGAAATTTTACTGCTAGGTATTAACCCACAGAAAACAAAAAGAATAATTTAAAAATACATATGTACCTCAGTGTTCATTGCAGCGTTATTTACATTAGCCAAGATATGGAAGTAACCTGAGTTTCCATTGATAGATGAATGGATAAGGAAGATATGGTGCGTGTGTGTGTGTGTGTGTGAGCATGTGTGTGCACACACACAAATACATATGAACATACACAATGGACTTTACTCAGCTAAAAAACATGGAAATCTTGCCATTTACAACAACATGGATGGATCTAGAGGGTCTGTGCTAAATGAAGTGAGACATAGAAAGACAAATACCTTATCATCTGGTTACATATAAAATCTAAAATCATAACAAAACAAAAACAAACTCATAGATAAGAAGAAGCAAGGGATGGTTGCCAGAAGGATGGGAGATGGGGAGTGTAAGCAAAATAGGGTCAGAGGATTACAACGTACAAACCTCCAAACAGTTATTTTGCTATTTAGCAGAAATAACCTTGCAAATCAACTATAACTATACCTCAGTTAAAAAGAGGCATGCAAACCTTCAGTCATAAAATAAATAAACCACAGGGATGTAATATACAGCATAAGGAATATAGTCAATAATATTGTAATACTTTTGCACATGGATGGATGGTTACTAGACTTATTGTGGTGACCATTTCATAAAATATATGTGTCAAGTCACTAATAATACACCTGAAAACTAACATAGTATTGTATGCCAACTCTATTACAATAATAAATTTTATCAAATTTATCTATTTTGCTCTGTATAGTTTATAAGTTTATTTCTTTATAATTTATGTACTCGTTCCCTTCATCTGCTTTTTTGAAAAAAACTTTCTGTACTTCTTCCTTATTAGATTTACCTTTCAATTAAATTCTGTTTGAGGGTTACTTTTATTCTGTTTGAGGTTTATTTTTATTTATGGTATAGCATAAGGACCTATTTGAGTGGCCAATATTTGCTGCAAAATGTAATGATTACCACGTTTTGCTGTTTTTCAAGACCCGTTCTGTCATAAAGCAAGTTCTACTCATATACAGTAAATTGTTCCTATTAAAAAAGAAGTGCAAATTGTGAAAGTGTCTCAGTGATTTTTCTTTCATGGGTAAGTCTAACAAATGAAAGTGAATAAAATATGCCAATCTTCATACTATTCATCCATAGCACACACTACAGCATCAAAGGAAACAAAATATCTCATTTTGAATACAAAACTGATATAAGATTCCACTTAATTTTATATACATCATGTTTTAAATTCTTGGTATAAATTCATTGGTGATATGCCATATGCTTAATGACAGAGTAAGGTCATGAAATACAAATACAATGGCTTGGAGCACATTCACTGATTTTATTTGCTTACTAACTTTATCCATTCTTTCAAACATTGAAACACTTGCCCTCCCACCATTACCACAACCAAGCAAGTAGGCATTTTACTAACCTGCTTGAGCTGCCATAACAAAATAACAGACTGGGAAGGCTTAAACAATAGAAACTTATTTTCTCACAGTTCTGAAGGCTGGAAATGCAAGAACAAGAAATTGGAATAGGTTTCTCCTGAGGCCTCTCTCCTTGACTTGCTGACAGCTGCCTCTCTTCTGTGTCCTCACAAGGCCTTTCTTTTGTGTGCACACTTCCTTGGTATATCTCTCTGTGTATCTTAATTTCCTCTTTTAAGGAAATCAGTCATATTGGATTAGGCCCTATCCTATGGGTTTTAACTTAATCACCTATTTAAAATTCCTGTTTCCAAATTCAGCCACATTAAAACATACAGGCGTTAGATCTTCAACATAAGAATTTTGGGAGAAATACAACTCTGTCCGTAACAGGCATGCTTAAGTTCTTAAGGTAGAACAATGACCTTTCCAGTCATGTTATGCTGAATTGTCTGTTTCTCAACAACTATTTAAACTGCTTATAGACAGAAGCTGTGTCTTTTTATATATATGTGCCCAAAATAATGGAGCAGTTTAAATTATGTCCTTCTACAGCCAATGTAATGTCAAGCCATATTAGACCCTGAGTCAGAAGGAAAAATTACTAATATGGATCATGTCTTTAAAGTTTTGATATTTTGGTAATCAGTAATATTTTTACATTAACTTTGATTTTTTTTAAATGTTGCATTAAAATGGTATTTATCTGAATTACTGAGCTTTTTTAGTGTTCCGTTAAATTTTACATGTGAAGTTGTCTCACTCCCTTCATCCTCTTCATCCTACTTTTGACCCTGTCTAAAATAGTCAAATTTACAAGATGCAAGTTTCAGTAACGGTATTCCTATCCCTAAAAAAGCTGCACTATGACCATCTTTACAAAACTCTATAGCAGGAATAATTTGTCTTTTGAAAAGTAGCAAAAGGCATGGAAAACATCACTACTTTGGAATTTGGAAAACTTTAGATTCTAATTTTGTCTGCCAATTGTTTGCTGGTTCTAAAGTCTAACCCTTCTGTAGGTGAGTTAGACAGAATCAAGCAATAAAACACAGTATACAACAGAACGTTAATATTTAGTTAACTTTCATAAAATCACAATTTCATGTTCTACACCGAGAGACTTTGATTCAGTATTTCTAGGATGTGGTGCATGGCTCTGCAATTTTTACATATAACCCTACATACTCAAATGATTGTAATATAAATGGTCCTTGGACCATGTGGCTCTGTGGGGTATACTGATTGAATATGGATTAGAGTCCCTGATGAGATTAATCAGTTAAACTAGGTTTAGGTCCTGAGATATTGTGGTTCTGAATGAGTTTTAAAGACAGAAAAATATAGGAATAATAGTGCAAACTGATTCAGAAAGTGAAGAGGAGTTAAAGAGCCTCTTGATGAAAGTGAAGGAGGAGAGTGAAAAAGCTGGCTTAAACCATAGCATTCAAACAAGATCATGGCACCCAGTCCCATCATAGCAAATACATGGGGAAACAATGGAAACAATGACAGATTTTATTTTCTTAGGCTTCAAAATTACTGGGGACTGTGACTGCAGCCAAGAAATTAAAAGACACTTGCTCCTTGGAACAAAAGCTCTGACAAACCTAGATAACATATTAAAAAGCAGAGATGTCAGTTTGCCAGAAAAGGTCCATATAGCTAGTAACAGCTATGATTTTTCCAGTAGTCATGTACAGATGTCAGAATGGACCATAAAGAAGGCTGAGCACTGAAGAATTGATGCTGTGGTGCTGGAGAAGACTCTTGAGAGTCCCTTGGACAGGAAGGAGATCAAAGCAACCAATCCCAAAGGAAATCAACTCTGAATATTTACTGGGAGGACTGAAGCTCCAACAGTTTGGCCAACTGATGCAAAGAGCCGACTCTGGAAAAGACTCTGATGCTGGGAAAAATTGAAGGCACAAGAAGAGGGAGACAGAGGATGAGACAGTTTGGTTATATCACTGACTCAACAGACGTGAATTTGAGCAAACTCTGGGAGATAGTGAAGGACAGGGAAGCCTGGAGTGCTGCGGTTTATGGGGTCATTAATATTTGGACTCGACTTTACAACTGAACAATAACAGCTGATAATCAGATGTCTTCATTTTTAGTATTGAGTTTGTAATATGCCACAGATAATGCTTAGTATTGCTTTTTAAAAGAATGAAAATATCAGACTAGGATAGCACAGAATTGATTCAGAACATAAACTCCATAAATGCTTCTGACACAAGTTAAGTATAGGCTAAAAGAACAATTGAGGCCAAGCCTCCAGGCCAGGGGCGAGAGCTCTCATTTGGAAGACATAAAGGATTCCACAGATGCCTATGAAGACTATGAAGCCTAGGAAGGGAGAAATGAAAGTAAAAGGGGAAGAGCTAAAGGAGAGTCAAGACAAAAGGCTAACCTCTGGGAATAAATGGTCATGTGGAGTTTTAAAAAGCCTTAATCAGTTCTCTCACTAAGTCTGAATTTTAAAACAGATGTGAATTTGAATGGAGAGACTTTGCAATATGTGCATAACTGTATATCTATAGAAATAAATTTTGAGTACACATGGAAACTTCTTTGAATTATGCATACTTAACTTTCCACTAGCATTTTAGAGTATAAAGAATATTTTAGAGAATATTATTAACATTTCAATATCTTCTGTTTGCTCTCTGTTTGCCAGAGTACACCTATACCCCTGCTCATTGAATTTAAATATTTCCATTCTTCCAATGATGAAAAAAACAGCTATGGTTCCATATGCACTTAAGCACCTTAGGAGACCTAAACACATTTATGATTTTAAATATTTTGGAGCTTTGAATATGCCTGTTATTAATTAATGAAATATTATTCTCCTTTTCTCTACTTTTCCACTACCCTCTGTTTTCTTTCTTCTTTCTTGCTATTGCAGTGTTTTGAGATCCAGTTTTTGGAGTCAAGATTTGGTGTTTTGTGATCACCTAGTGAACTTATTCAAAAATTCATTTTCTCAGCCCTGTCCCGTAGAAATTCTTGTTCTTTGTGTCTGTTGTATGTTTTCTCTCTTTCTTTCTATCTTCCATAACCCATGCCAGACCAATTAATTCTGAAGCAGGTTTTAGAGGATGATATTTTAAGAATCGAAGAGATACCAGGAGTAACAGGCAAGTTTGACCTTGGGGTACAAAATGAAGCAGGGAAAAGGCTAACAGAGTTTTGCCCAGATAATGCACAGCTCATAGTAAACACTGTCTTCCAACAACATAAGAAATGATTCTATACATGGACATCATCAGATGGTCAGTACCTAAATTAGATTGATTATATTATTTGCAGCCAAACATGGAGAAGCTCTCTACAGTCAGCAAACACAAGACTGGTAGCTGACTGGCACAAATCATCAGCCCCTTATTGCAAAATTCAGGCTGAATTTGAAGAAAGTAGAGAAAACCACTAGGCCATTCAGGTATGGCCCAAATCAAATCCTTTATGATTATTCAGTAGAGGTGACAAATAGATCCAAGGGATTAGATCTGGTAGAGAGAGTGCCTGAAGACTATGGACAGAGGTTTGTAACATTGTACAGGAGCCAGTGACCAAAATTATCCCAAAGAAAAAGAAATGCAAGAAGGCAAAGTGATTGTCTGAGGAGGCCTTGCAAATAGTGGAAAAAACAAGAGAAGCAAAAGGCAAAGGAGAAGGGAAAGATATATCCAACTGAATGCATAGTTCCAGAGAACAGCAAAGAAAGATAAGAAAGTATTCTTAAGTGAACAAAGGAAAGAAATAAAGGAAAACAATAGAATATAAGGAATAGAGAACTCTAAGAAAACTGGAGATACCAAGGGAAAATTTCATGTAAAGATGTTCATAATAAAGGACAAAAAGGCAAAGACCTAAGAGAAGCAGAAGAGATTAAGAAAAAGTGGCAAGAATACACAGAAGACCTGTACAAAAAAGCTCTTAATGACTGAGATAACCACAATGGTGTAGTCACTCACCTAGGGCCAGACATATTGGAGTATGAATTCAAGTCGGCCTTAGGAAGCATTACTACAGAAAAGCTAGTGGAGGTGATGGGATTCCAGCTGAGCTATCTCAAATCCTATAATAAGTGTTGCACTGATTACGCCAGAAAATTTGGAAAACTCAGCAGTGGCCACAGAACTGGAAAAGGTCACTTTTCATTCCAATTCCAAAGAAAGACAGTGCCAAAGAATGTTCAAATTCCCGTACAATTGCACTCATTTCACATGCTAGCAAGATTATGCTCAAAAATCCTTCAAGCTATCCTTCAACAGTACAGTGAACCAAGAGCTTCCAAATATACAAACTGGATTTAGAAAAGGCAGAGGAACCAGAGATCAAATTGCTAATATCTGTTGGATCATAAAAAAAGCAAGGGAATAATAATAATAATAAAAATCTACTTCTGCTTCATTGACTACACTAAAGCCTTTGACTTTATGGATCACAAAAAACTGGAATATTCTTAAAGAGATGGGAATACCAGACCACATTACCTGCCTCCTGAAAAACCTGTATGTAGGACAAGAAGAAACAGAACTGGATATGGAACAATGGACTGATTCAAAATTGGAAAAGGAGTCCATCGAGGATGTGTAATGTCACCTTGCTTATTTAACTTATATGCAGAGCACATGATGCATATTACTGGGCTGGATTACTCACCAGCTGGAATCAGGATTTCTGGGAGAAATAACCCAGAATGTATAGATAAGATATATTCTTTATAGACAGGGAAGCCTGGCATGTTGCAGTTCGTGGGGTCACAAAAAGTCAGACATGACTTGGCGACTGAAAAACATCAACAGAAATTTTAAGAAAACATGTTATATGCCATACTATTGCTGTTCTGCACAAATTTGAGAAGTGATCTGTTTAGCCTAAATTGTCTTAAGTCTATATAGGTATTTAAGGAGGACTATGTGAAAACCAACTCGACCATTAAAGTACTTGAGTTTATTATGCTCATCATATGAACTCGAATAAATAAACTGTGATGTTCCATAGTAGACTCTGAATAATAACTGCTAAATGATTGAACAATTGACCATTTTGACAATTATGCATTTCTCCTGTTTGTATTTGCCCATGGTACTCATCTCTGATTTCTGGGTTTAAATATAAATAAACCAGAACAACATATTTAAGCCACCTTCACCTTTAGTACCCACCCCCTTTTTATAAGAGGAATGATTTTCCCTTCCTAGTAATTATTAGCCTTTCTTTCTAAATACCAGCATTAACATCAGCTTCTAAAAGATTACAAAGAATAGAATTGAGTAGAAACACTTGCCAAAAGCTTACATTAATTCGGTTGAATCCCTAAAGGCTATAGTAAATAAACAGAAAAATATATTTAGCCAATCCTACATACATTTCATAAGTTTATCTTCATCCCTTTGGTACAATATTCTATGTAGGTAGAAACTCAACATGCAAATTATCTGTAATATAAAACTATTCAGACAGATCTTGAGCTTAAGTTGAACTTAGATAGCAAAATTGTTATTGTCCCCCTCTTTTATGCTTTCTTTGGCTAATGAATTTCCATTTCATATACAATTTAAGCATGATTTCATAAGAAGGAATTTTTTTGTTGCCATTGGTTGTGTTATTTCATCCTTATGTGTATTTTCACAACTTTCTGTACCTTTCTGTCTTATCACTCTATACATTTTATATTTAAAAACCTGTTTAGAGTGATCTCTTCTAAACAGTACAGTATGGAAAAGTGACAAAAAGATTCACTTTATAGTGAAGAATCTGACAAACACTGACTCAGCAAATGATTAAGTTAACAGCAATACTACTAAGTCATGTTGACAGTGAGGTCCTTTCATATGATGTGATAAAAATGATATTTTAATCTCTGTGGTGTTTGCAAAACCCACATCCCCTGGATAAATTATGAAAAAATAGAAGATTAATTCCAATAAAGAAAACCCTATAATATATTTATTATTCCTCAAACAATCAAAGTCATGGAAAATAAGAAGTCTGAGAAATTCTCCTAATCAAATTTAGCCCAAGACATGACAGTAAATGGATGTGATACCCTGCATGGGATCCTGGACCAGAAATAAGATATTCAATAATATCTAAGAATATAGGAATAAGCTAAGGGCCTTAGTTAATAATAATTTATCAGTATTGGCTTATTAACCATGACAAATGTACATACTAATGTAAGATGTTGATAATGGGAGAAATGGGATGTGGAGTATATGGAAGCTTTCTGCACTGTGGTTGCATTTTCCCTGCAAATCTAAAACTATTCAAAATAAAAACATTCCTTAAAAATGGCTTAGTTATCCTTCTCCCCTGTTAGACTCTGTGATCTCTGAAAGTCAGACTCTGTCTGTTTTAATCACCTTAGTACAGAGCACACAAGAGGAGCTAGATAAATAATTATTGAATGAGTGATTGAATGAATGAGTGAAATAAACATTTAATAACTGACTGTGAAAGAAACTTAATTCCCTGAAGAAACTTCTATTTATATATGTAAATAGTATTTCCTCAACCCACCAGTCAGGATGCAAATGAATGCCATCTGCCTCTTGTTCTCTCAAGACCTCTTGCTCTTGGGTCCCTGCAGTTATTTTCCCTGATTGACTGCCCTAAATATGTTTTTTCCCAAAAGAATCCCTGTGCCCCTGTATAATCAACATCTTTTTCTTCCTATGCCAAGCACAGTAGACAAATCTGTGAAAACCGGGTAGGGCTTAGGGAGGTCCCTAGGAACAGACGTTCAGAGAACCTGGGCTGGCTTCTGGTGCTCTTGATGCCAATAAATTACTCTCCCAAGCCTCCTTGGCTACAGTCACGTCATTTATATTAGAGTTTCTAAAATATTAATATTTACAGAATCAATTGACTGGATAAGAATTCCTTTTTAAGTGTAAAATATCCCTAGAAAAGTTAATGGACTAAAATCCTTCCCCCTTTTATCAAGAATTAATTTCAGGCACAGGGTTTCCTATTTTAGATTTGCCTAGTGGGATTTTTCTTCTATGTGAGGGAGACAAGATACATACTTTTGGAGACTGGAGGTGCTTTGGGGTACACAGTAGGTTTGGTATTCAGGTAAAGGGAGCACTTCAGAGGTGTGGGTTTATTAAGTTAGAAGAAGATAACACAAGTGCCAGGGGTTTATATATGGATGGAAAATGAGTCAAAGAATAGAGTCACATTAAAGTAATAACAACTATGCTGAAGTGAAGAAAAAGTAGGAGGGTGAGGAGGAAAGAGAGAAGGAAAATGAGGAGAAGATGTTCTGTTCATGCTGCTTGATGAGATAGGGTGAGGAAAAAGCCAAGCTCCTTCCATCTCCCCATCTTTTATACCACCTTTGTACAGAAATGAGAACTGAGATCAATACTGTTCTTACTATAATTCAGCGATATCATTGAATACATTGACTTTTCAGGGTTAGTTCTGGAAAATAGCAAGATATGTTTACAATGTTATTTCTATAAAAAAAAATTCCAAAATCTACAAAATTAAAGAAGAATGTACATTTACAAGTTAAAGACTGGCTATACTTTCTAAAATTAAGCTACAAATTAACTTAAGCCCTTTAGTAGGCCAGAACAAAGAAGGCTAATTTAAATAATCCCTTAGTACAAAATGCTTATATCATGTTTTTAGCATGATATAAAGGTTGAGTGGCCTAATGATTAAAATATTTGTTCATGAATCTGGAGGTCTACAATTACATTTTTAGTTATCCATGTAGTCTTGCTTAATTTTTTATCAAATAAATTAATCTGTCATTGTTACTATCTCTCTCTATATGTATAAATGGAACCATATGTTCAGTCATCTGTATTTAAAACATGGTTTGAATGTCAGCTAAAAGTTAAAGTTTCTCTACAAATATGCATATATGTTTTCTTTAAATCTGTTATTATTTAAGAGGAAATATAATAACTCCACTAATAGCTTGTGTTTATGGATACCGTTCATTATGCTAAGTGCTGAATTTATAGCCTCCTATTTAAATCTCACAGCACTACAATGTGCCAATATTAACTATGGTGGTGTTTTTCAAATGAAGAAATGTCTGGCTTAAGTTGCAGAGAAAATTAAACTTAATTCTGTTTGATTCCAAAGCTTGACTGTTTATTCTTCTTCTAATTAATGAGCAATACTTTAAAAAATACCACACATAGTATCAGAAATAAAATTTAGCAGCTATTCAGTGGTTTCCCATTAAAAAAATCAGTAAAATTTTATAATAGAGATAAACACATTTGCATCAGAACTTTTTAAAAAAGTGACCAAATAGGTAATGATTCATGTATTCTTCCTTCTTTTTACAACTTCAAAAGACATGCTATTACTCATGAGTGAATGAAATAGACATTCTTTAGTTATGTGATGTGATTATATTTTATGAGAAAAAAATGACTTAATTTCATATTTGTATTGAACACTAAATTATATAAGGTGAGTTTCTTGTCAAATGGGATGGTTCTGTCTGTTCCAGTTGCTTCCCACCCTGCTAAGAATCCACAGAATCCACAGAAAACAAGTCTGTCATGAGCCAAATGCTCACCACAGGGAACTTATTCCTGCTGGCTCTGAAGTAATCTCATATCAGAGGAGGTCAGCTTACCTTCAGATTCATGACATGAAGATAAGATACAAGACTGCTCAGAACATTTCATCCTAAGTTAAATAAACATATAAGTGTGGCAATCCTTAACCAGAAAACAAATTACATTTAGAATGATATATTTAACATTAAAGGGATATTTTGCTTTTATATGAAGGAAAATCTAAATACAAATTTTCTTATTTGTACAACTTTTTGGCAAACCATTTGAATTAAAAATGAGTTGCCTTCTAGGTCACTTGCTAAGATAGAATTACACAATCTTGAATGACTTAATTACAAATCAATAGATCATAATTAATAATTTTGTATATTTCCCATCTTTATTGACAGTATGTATGATTATCTACAAACAGAAAAGTGTTTCTGAAAATTTTGGTGAAACAAATAAAAAATTTATGTAGATACTTAGAATATTAACATTAAATATTAATAAATGTTAATATTTTTGCTAACCATAGAAATAATATATAAAATATCTTGAACAAGTGAATTTATGCCATGCAAGTAGATAATCTGAAAACGTATACTGTAGCAGGGCAGGGAATGTGGCCTACTGTCAGTGTCCTTATATTTTTCTAAAGCCATTGCTTAATGCAATTAGTATCAACAGAATACCAGACCACCTGATCTGCCTCTTGAGAAACGTATATGCAGGTCAGGAAGCAACAGTTAGAACTGGACATGGAACAACAGACTGGTTCCAAATAGGGAAAGGAGTACATCAAGGCTGTATATTGTCACCCTGCTTATTTAACTTATATGCAGAGTACATCACGAGAAATGCTGGGCTGGAAGAAGCACAAGCTGGAATCAAGATTGCTGGGAGAAATATTAGTAACCTCAGATATGCAGATGACACCACCCTTATGGCAGAAAGTGAAGAGGAACTAAAAAGCCTCTTGATGAAAGTGAAAGAGGAGAGTGAAAAAATTGGCTTAAAGCTCAACATTCAGAAAATGGAGATCATGGCATCCGGTTCCATCACTCCATGGGAAATAGATGGGGAAACAATGGAAACAGTGTCAGACTTTATTTTTGGGGGCTCCAAAATCACTGCAGATGGTGATTGCAGCCATGAAATTAAAAGAAGCCTACACCTTGGAAGAAACGTTATGACCAACCTAGATAGCATATTCAAAAGCAGAGACATTACTTTGCCAACCAAGGTCTGTCTAGTCAAGGCTATGGTTTTTCCTGTGGTCATGTATGGATGTGAGAGTTGGACTGTGAGGAAGGCTGAGTGCCAAAGAATTGATGCTTTTGAACTGTGGTGTTGGAGAAGACTCTTGAGAGTTCCTTGGACTGCAAAGAGATCCAACCAGTCCATTCTGAAGGGATCAGCCCTGGGATTTCTTTGGAAGGAATGATGCTAAAGCTGAAACTCCAGTACTTTGGCCACCTCATGCGAAGAGTTGACTCATTGGAAAAGACTCTGATGCTGGGAGGGATTGGGGTCAGGAGGAGAAGGGGACAACAGAGGATGAGATGACTAGATGACATCATCAAGTCTATCGACATGAGTTTGGGTGAACTCCGGGTGATGGTGATGGACAGGTAGGCCTGGCATGGTGCAATTCATGAGGTCACAAAGAGTCAGACACGACTGAGTGACTGAACTGAATTAAATGGCTAGTTGAGAGAAATATAGAATGAGAGATAGAGCTGAAAACACTCTTAGTAAATACATGTGGTCAAGTTCTTATCCTTAACAGGATTTTATAAACACATTTTACTGCAATCCATAGGGCTTAGGAAACCCCAGTATGGTTACAAAAACATGGTTCATGTGAATTAATGATAAGGGAAGTTCTTAGTGACAAATGGATTTTTTTTCCCATTTCCTGATAGAAAATAGACCTGTTAGAGATTTTTGCGTAACTTATTTCTGCTCAGTTTTTATTTTAAGACAACTTCCCTGGAATATGATATGATAGAAGGCAGAAATATTGCATGAAAGAAATAATCTCATAGGACCCAAGATGTCTTAAGAAACTATCAGAGCATGAAAAATTCCATATTTTCATAGTCTGTTAAAATATGTCAGTATCTTTAGTGAGGAAGGAAGGATAGCCACCAGAAACAGACTTTTTGAAGGAAAAATATTTAATATATGACTGGAAATATAAATCACAATGTATGGGAGACCTTACAGTTAGGTTAAAACACACACACACACATACACACACACAAAAAAAAATCCTGACAGCCATTAGAATCACACAGCTTCTAAAAAACCTAGTCCCAGAGATGAGAAGAAGGGCATATAAGTAAGGGAGCTATAACATTTAATTAGAGAATGCATGATATGTAAAATATACAGGCAGGAATTGGTTCTGGAGAAATATTAAGACTTCCATGTAACTTCATTGAGGAGAATTTTATTAATAGAAAATTCTTCCTTAGGTAGATTTTTTCTGAGGGTTTTTTTGTCCTTTTTGATGTGATGGTAAATGGGATAGTTACCTTAATTTCTCTTCCTGATAGTTCATTGGTAATATCTAGAAAGGCAACATAATTACTTTATATTATTTTTGTACCTGAAACCTTACTGAATTCATTGATAAGCTCTAGTAGTTTAATGGCAGCATCTTTAGGATTTCCTATGTAGGGTAACATGTCATCTGCAAACACTGACAGTTTTACTTTTTCTTTTCCAATTTGGATTCCTTTATTTCTTTTACTCCTCCTATTGCTATGGATAGGACTTCTAAAACTATGTTGAATAAAAGTGGTACAAATAGGGCTTCCCTCATGGTTCAGTGTTGGAGACCTTGCCTGCCAATGCAGTAGACACAGATTCTATTCTTGCTCTTGGAAGATCCCACACGCAGTGGAGCAAATGCATCCGTGTGTCACAACTATCGAGACTGTGCTCTAGAGCTAGGAAACCACAACTATCAAAGCCTATGTGCTATAGAGCCTGTGCTCCCCAACAAGAGAAGCCCTCAAAATGGGAAGACTTCACATCACAGAGAAGAGTAGCCCTCACACTCTGTGACTAGAGAAAAGCCCATGCAGCCATGAAGACCCAGCACAGCCATAAATAAATAAATAAAATGGTGTTAATTTTTTAAAAGCAGTACACATAGATATCCTTGTCTTGTTCCTTTTTTTTTTCGTCTTGTTCCTTATCTTAGAGAAAATGCTTTCAGCTTTCCACCACTGAGTATGACATTAGTCGTGGGTTTGCCATATATGGCCTTTATTATGTTGAGAAGCGTTCACTCTATGCCTGCTGTCTGGAAAGTTTCTCTCATAAATTGATGTTAAATTTTATTAAAATCTTTTCCTGCATCTATTGAGATGATCATATGGTTTTTATTCTTCAGTTTGTTAAGGTGATGTATCATGTTAATTGATTTGCAGATATTAAAAAAAAAAATACTTACATCCCTGAAACAAATCCCACTTGGCCATGGTGTATGATCCTTTTAATGTATTGTTGGATTTGGTTTGCTAGTATTTTGTTGAGAATTTTGGCATAAACTTACATAAGAAGGCAAAAGACTTGTACTCCAAAACCATAAGACACTATAAAAGAAACTGAAGATGACACAAATGAATGGAAAGATATACTGTCTCCTTACTGAAAGAATCATTATTGTTAAAATGACCATAATACCCAAGGCAATACACAGATTCAATGCAATCCTTATCAAAATAACAATAACATTTCAGAAAAAACTAGAACAAATAATTTTAAAATGTGTATGGAAACACAAAATTCCCCAAATAGCCAAATCGTGCAAAGAAGAATAGAGATGGAGGAATCACAGTACCAGACTTAGACTATACTACAATGATACAGTAATCAAAACAGTATGATACTGGCACAAAAACAGACACACAGATTAATGGAATAGAATAGAAAGCCCAATCTATGCAAAGGAGGCAATGCTCTACAATGGCAAGAGGAAAGTCTCTTCAATGAGTGGTGCTGGAAAAACTGGACAGCTGCATGTAAAAGAATGAAATTAAAGCATTCTCTAACACTATCTACAAAATAAACTCAAAATGGATTAAAGACTTAAATGAAAGACCATATGCTAAAAAAATTTCTAGAGGAAAGAAAGCATAGGCATAAGACTCTGACATAAATTACAACAATCTTTCTTTTTTCCTTTGGATCTGTTTCATAAAGTAATAAATAAAGGCTCAAACAAATAAGACCTATTAAACATAAAAGCTTTTGCACACCAAAGAAAACCATCTATAAAACAAAGAGGCAACATACCAAATGGGAGAAGATATTTACAAATGATGCAGCTGATAAGGGATTAATATCGAACACATATAAACAGCTCATATAACTTAACATTATTTAAAAAAAGAGAATTTGGCAGAAGACCTAATTAGATGTTTTTCCAAAGAGTACATACAGATGACCAACAGGCTCTTGAAAAGATATTCAACATCATTAATTATCAGGGAATACAAATGAAAACCCACAATTAAGTATCACCTCACACCTGTTTCAGAATGGTTATAATAAAAAATATATACAAATAAAAACTGGCAAGGAAGAGGAAAAAAGGTAACTTTATACACTGTTGGTGGGAATGTATATTGGGAGAGTCATTGTGGGAAACATTATGGAGGTTTCTCAAAAAATGGAAAATAGAACTACCATATGACCCAGCAATTCCATTCCTAGGTATATATGCACACCCCCCCCAAAAAAAACAGACTAATTTGAAAAGATACATGTACCCCAATGTTCATGATAGCATTATTTACTGTTGTCAAGATATGGAAGTAACCTAACTGTCCATCAATAGATGGGAGGACAAAGAAGTGGTATATAATATACTACATGTTATACCATCCATCTGTTGAAAGACATTTAGGTTACAGAGTCAGGCACATCTGAAGTGACTTAGCACAATATAATGATAAAAAAGAATGACATTTTGCCATTTTCAGCAACTGGATGGACTTGGAGGGCATTATGCTAAGTTAAATAAATTAGAAATACAAATACTGTAGGATATCACTTATATGTGGAGTGTAAAAATACAACAGACTAATGAATATAACAAAAAAGAAGCAAGACCCAGGTACAGAGAGCAAGCTAACAGTTACCAGTGTGGGAGAGGGGAAACTTAGGAGTGGAGCTGGATTGGGGAATACAAATATTGGGCATAAGACAGACTGTCTTATACAACACAGGGAATATAGCCAATATTTTATAATGACTGTAAATGGAAAATAATCTTTAAAATTGTATAAAAAAGAAAATAAAATGAATGGAAAATGCTTCAGTTCAGTTCAGTCGCTCAGTCGTGTCCGATTCTTTGTGACCTCATGAACCGCAGCATGACAGGCCTCCCTGTCCATCACCAACTCCGGGAGTTTACCCAAACCGATGTCCATTGAGTAGATGACACCATCCAACCATTTTATCCTCTGTCGTCCCCTTCTCCTCCTGCCCTCAATCTTTCCCAGCATCAGGGTCTTTTCAAATGAGTCAGCTCTTCACACCAGGTGGCCAAAATATTGGAGTTTCAGCTTTAGCATCAGTTCTTCCAATGAACACCCAGGACTGATCTCCTTTAGGATGGACTGGTTGGAGCTCCTTGCAGTCCAAAGGACTCTCAAGAGTCTTCTCCAACACCACAGTTCAGAAGCATCAATTCTTCTGCACTCAGCTTTCTTTATAGTCCAACTCTCACATCCATACATGACCACTGGAAAAACCATAGCCTTGACTAGATGGCCCTTTGTTGACAAAGTAATGTCTCTGCTTTTGAATATGCTATCTAGGTTGGTCATAAAAATGCTTATCCATCTCAAAATCAGAATATTTTCTGATTAATAGAGTTGCCTCAGTTTACACATTCTTCAAAATGATTCTACCCATGCATATACATCTCTTAACTTGGTAAACAAACTTTTTCAACATTTCAGTGATCATTTCAGTAAGTTACTGCTCTTTACAATAAATATTCTTATTTATCATCATAGCTGTGTAGAATATGAAAGGGAAAGTGTTAGTTGCTCAGTTTTGTCTGACTCTTTGTGACCCCAAGGACTATAGCCCATTAACCTCCTCTGTCCATGGAATTCTCCAAGCAAGAATACTGGAGTCTGTAGCCATTCTCTTCTCCAGGGGATCTTCCCAACCCAAGGATGGAACCCAAGTCTCCTGCATTGCAGGCAGATTCTTTACTGTCAGAGCCACCAAGGAAGCCCTTTATTGAATATAGTCATGGAAATTTAAGATCACAACTGGAATTAAAATCCATGTTCCCCACATACTAACTGTGAATCATAGGCAAAATATATAATTTTTCTATGCCTTAGTTCTTTTTTATTTACCAATACCAAATTGTTCATAATAGTAATTCTGACATTCCTACCAAAAGTTTATGAGCATTTGTTGAAGTGCATTTTCAATAGTATTAATTGAGGCTAATCTGATGAGTGGGGGGATCACTGTATATTGTAGTAAATGTGTTCTTATATTTTATTGGAATACTGGATTTCCTTCATCTTTGGTCATTTATCTCTTAGGCTATTTATCTCTTCTCAGCAATTTGTTTGTGTATGCTCAGTCACTCAGTCACGTCTCACTCTTTGAGACCCCATGGAGTTTAACCACCAAGCTCCTCTATCCATGGTATTTCCCAGGCAAGAATAATGGAGTGACTTGCCGTTTTCTTCTCCAGGGGATCTTCTTGACCCAGGAATGAAACCTTCATCTCCTGTATTAGCAGGCAGATTCTTTATCACTGTTCCACGTGGGAAGCCCCTCTCATTAATTTTTAGGATTTGCCATATTCTAGAGAGTAATTCCGGAGAAGGCAATGGCACCCCACTTCAGTACTCTTGCCTGGAAAATCCCATGGATGGAGGAGACTGGCAGGCTGCAGTCCATGGGGTTGCTAGGAGTCAGACACGACTGAGTGACTTCACTTTGACTTTTCACTTCCATGCATTGGAGAAGAAAATGGCAACCTACTCCAGTGTTCTTGCCTGGAGAATCCCAGGGACGGGGGAGCCTGGTGGGCTGCTGTCTATGGGGTGACACAGAATCGGACACAACTGAAGCAACTTAGCAGCAGCAGCAGCAGCAGTGAGTAATTCATTAGGAGTTAGATGCATTGTAAAGGTTTCTTCTAATTTATATATATATATATATATACATATTTGTTTATGCCATAAAGTAAATTTTAGAATATAGTAAAATGAATCAATATTTTATTTATGATTTGCACAGTTCTGTTTTAAGAAAACTTTCCCAGAAAATATTATAATGATACTATTTTATCTGATACCTTTGAAGTTTTACTATTCACGTTTAGATTTTCAGTAATGTGAACTTGGTCTTGTGCATATAATATAAATTTAAGATCTTTTTCTTCTTTTCTTGTAGCACTGCTTGCTCTGAGACACATTTCTTAACTTTTCTGGTTCTCATTTCTGTTTGAAATGAGGGCTGACTCCTGTGAGTCCTAGTGACAGCCTTTTTCAGGCTGCGTAAAAACATGGAGAGGAAACTGAAAGGGAGAGGACTCATATTTTCCCTTCATCTTCTGCTTAGGACATGTCACTGGGAGCAGCTGCATCTCTTTACAGGGCCAGTTCCTGTTAGGTCCAGAGTGCTTAACTTCTGCAGGTTGATTCCAGTCCCTCTGCTCTGTTAACCCAGTCTCCTTCTTTGACCTCCAGCTCTGGGGACAGTTATGACTTTCTGCTTCCCTGCATTATTTTGGTTATTGTCATTACTATTATTTTATTAAGATAGCTTCAGTGTCTCCTGACTAGTTTCTCAGCCTCTTTTATCATGAGTAACTTGATTCTGTGTAATTACCTTTAAAAAAAGATGTATACCTGAAACTAATATGTTATAAATCAACTATTTCAATTAAAAAATAAAAATGAAGAAAAAAATGTTTGCATGTGTGTTTCTCTTTAATGCATATTTTCTTTATTCTATTTAAAAGAAGCCTAATTTATTTGTGGTCCATAGATTCTGTTTTAATACCTTAACATCAATGTCAGATGTATGTTTTATAATGCTATAAATTTAAGAGTTTGGTCATATAAGCCAGAATTTCATCACTTTACAGTCTTCAAAAACTACATAGTTTAGAAATTTTAAAACCTTATGAAAAATAACTGCATTTTAATGATTTTCTTTCTGTATTTGCCAAAGTGACCAAATATTTTTTCTGTCTTTCTTGATATTGTGGCTCAGTAGATTTTAAAAATGTACATTCTTATAATGTGGTTAATCTTTATTTGGCAATTTTTAAAATATAAACTTCATTTTCATATGCCTGAAAATATATTTTCCCTATCGTTTTGTAATGGCCAGATTCAGTTATCTGGCCTAAAATGTGTGTGTGTGTGTATATATATATATATATATATACATCCATACTATTAATTTTTGTTCTCCAGCTAGAATGTAATATGTTCCATGACAGCAGAGACTGCTGTCTCTTCTTCATACTCTCTCCAGGGCATGGATTCCAGTGTCAGGCCAACAGTAGGAACTTGATAAATATTTGAGTATTAGATAAATGAAACTGATGCACTGTTCATCTGTCTGCTGTAATCTACATGCAGTTCCTTTGTAAATAATCAGTTTTCTCTCATAGTTTTTTATTTTTAAGGTTTTCTTCTTTTATATGTGTTTTTCCTTCAGTGATTCTACAGCATGTGTTCCTGTGGATTTATACTTACATTTATCCTGCACTTGATATTAATTTCTCTCTCTGATTTTTACTTCTGCAAAACTCTTGATAATTATCTTTTTAAACTCTGTAACTCTGATATTTCTTACATTCTCTGAAATTCTTACTTAAGAATGCAAGCACAGCCTAGTCATTCCTCTTACCTTTTCCTTATTTTGTATCTCTAGCTCTCTGTAATAAATTCTGAGTTAATTGCTAATATTATATTTCAATTCACTAATTACCTCTTCATAAGAGAAAATAAAAAAATTACATTTTCTACTAAATACTGATTTCATTGTTTATATTTTTTATTCTTATTTCTTCTTCCATCGTATCCAACTATATTGGTTTCCTATTTATTTTTATGGTCTTTGTGAATTTGAGTTTCATAATTATGTATGTTTTAAATCTTATATTGATCCTAAAAATTAAGTTCATCTTAAGTAAATTCATGTCTTGTGTTGATTTTTGTAGGATAAGTTTGTAACCCTTTGCTGATTCATGTGCTTTGTAACTTTGGTTTGTAGATTTATTTTGAGTGGGAAATGTTTTCATTTTGTGTTGCTTTTATTATTATTTTCTCTTTTTTAAAAACTTTTATTGAAGTGTAATTGATTTATTCTCTTTTCTTCTTGTTAGCCATTTTACATTCTTGCATCTGAATTTGAGAAGTCCCCAATCTAAAATGAAGTCTTATAGGCTTATAGTTATTATTGGAGAAGGAAATGGCAACCCACTCCAGAATTCTTGCCTGGAAAATCCCATGGACAGAGGAGCCTGGTGGGTTATAGTCCATGAGATTGCAAACAGTCGGACATGACTGAGCACGCATACACACACATAGTTACTATAAACCATCATGAAACTGTTGGAGTTAGCTAAATCTGCCTTTCAAGTGCGTGTTTTGCCTTTTCTTACTAGCTCTAGCTTATCTTGTATCTACAGTTTCTGATAAAATCAAAGGCCTACATTAATGGTCAAGTTATTGTTCATCACCATTCATAAGGACTTCAACATACACTTGCCTAAAGCAGTGAAGATGGCTCCAATATCCCATATCTTATGTATAGTTTAGTCTGCATAATCTCCTGGCCTCCACTGCATGTCTCTAGCTCAGAATACTGCAGAGTGACGCTTTCAGACCCACTCACTTCCTGTAGTTTCTATTGTATTTCTGGCTCATGAAGATATTAATCTTACATTTGAATATAAATGTCTTTTTAATTTTCTGTGTTTATATTTCTTTTGACAATGTTTTTGTTTTTAGCTGACAATGTGCTACAGTATGCAATGACAGCTCTACCTTGAGCACAAATGTAACAGCTTAGTTTATACTACCTTATATTTGAGTTAGAGACTCACTAAATATTCATTAGAAAAAGTAAAATTTTGAAAACATTTGTTTTATACCTGGCATACTCTAAGTGTTACAAAGGTAACAACTCAATACTTACACTTATGAGGCATATATCATCAGCCCAGTTTTCCTGAAGAGAAAACTAAATGACAGTAGCCTTAAGGAGCTTGCCCAAAGTTGTAAATTTTAAGTTGCACAGAGGCAAGATCAGAATTGAGACTGTTACCAGAGCCAATGTTCTTTACAATTTTGCTAAACCAAAAATCAAATGCTTTGGTGAATTCTTAAAATCTATGTTGTTATTAGTTAGGGAACAAACATCAGTTGCCTTATTTGGAAACTTTTATTTGTTCTTTGTATCATGACAAGGTAGAATGCTTAATTTAACCTCTATGACCATTTACAACACAGCTCATATCATCGTTTCTAAGTCTCTTTAACAGTGGCTGAAAAAAAAAAAAGGCATTTTTTTCATATGCCTAGAGGATAATAAGCTCTTTCTACATAACTTCATCTCCTGATGCATGTTACTTGTGGGATGGGTGGCCATTAGAATGAACAAATTTCTCTTCCAGCTTTGTGAATCCATCTCAAGGATGCCTGAAGGTGAAGGTGAGTTATGCAGAATATTCTGAAAGCATAAAACCTTTAAAAAAAATGTATGACTGCATTTCTGACATACATGGATTCGACAGCCTGAGAGTTCATGCATTATACATGGAAACATAGCCTACAGTACTAGTAACTATTTGCTAGGTGCATGACAGCTATAAACACATTGTCTATCAGACTTTCATAGAATTTATTATGAGTTAATTTCAAGGTAAGTGTCTAAGTCTGTATTTGGTCTATGAGTTTTCTAAATCCTAAGATTCATTCATTCAAGAAGAAAAATCATTGTAATACTTATGTTGTTACTAAGATTCACCCTAATATCCCACCGTTCTCAAAAAAAAAAGCAAAGAATGTAAGAAAAAATATATTCGAAATTTAGCTTTGTTTACTAATTAACTCTTTTACCTTGGACATATTACTATGTATCTCAGAGATCCATTTTTATTTGTAAATTACATTGCCTGCACATAGAACTCATTTTAAGATACTAAAATAATATTGTGTAAAAGTTCTGCATTCAAGGATAATAGACATCGAAGAGTAGAGTAAGGTTTTTTCCCAAAGTTATCAAATTCAAAAGTATTATACATTTTGCTTTAGATTATTTTGTGGGAGTATCACACAAACATTCAAATCTACAATTTGTATTAATGTAATTCTTTCCTATTTGAATGCTGATTTACAGTCTCTAATTAAGTTTAAGCTTTGCTCAGTTTTAAAAAAAACTTAGGAACACTATTTATGTATAGGTAATCTATATAGTGAAGTGAAGTGAAGTCGCTCAGTCGTGTCCGACTCTTTGAGACCCCATGGACTGTAGTCTACCAGGCTCTTCCCTCCATGGGATTCTCCAGGCAAGAGTACTGGAGTGGGTTGCCATTTCCTTCTCCAATTTATATAGGGGTTCCCAAAATGGAAAATGACAATCTAAGAACATTAATAAAACTTACATTAACTGGAAAAAAATTCATTACACTTCTACTGGAGAATATATGCAAATATAATTCACCAATTCTCATTAAAATACCTATACATTTTCTTGTAATTCACGATAGAAATATTACTTACTTTATACATTTGCATACATGGTCACTTTCAAAATTCATTTATCCTTTATAACAATTGTTTAAAATACTATTTTTGTAGAGTATATGATAATGGCAACTTCAAACTAAATATGATATTTATGATAAGTAAGGGTGCTAATTATGACTAAGAGTAGATTTGGGAATTTATTGCTGATGAGAATTGATGAAAGGCTATTTAAAAGTCTTGCTTTTAGACTCAAATCAATTCTAAGCCTTTCCTTAGGTTTAGAAAATGTTAGGAACTCTATCTACATATAGCAACCCACGTAAGTGTTCACATAATGAAAAGATAGAAAGGCTTAGCAATATTTACCTGCATAAAGGCTGGTTTTCTGGAAAAAACATGGTCTGCCTGGGTGACTCCTATAATAATAGAATTTTTTTTCCCAAGAAGTTATCAGAGTTGTTGGTGGGGTATAATGAAAAAAAAATATCATATGTGGGGAATTAACACAAGAAACAGAAAGATCCCTATCAAAGGGCTTAGAAGCAATTCTTGTGTTCAATCTTTGGTTGTACATAAATCAATGTATATATAGAACTTGCATGTGTACACATGAACATATATATCATACATGTAATATATGCCTTAGTTTCATTTTATAATGTCTTTTGATTTCATTTGCTGTACACGGACATACACACAAACAAGCAGATACAAATTCTAACAGAAATAATATATATAATATATTAAGTATATATATTATATACATACACACACACACACACACATAGACACAGATGATAGATCCATAGATATGGTATCTTTCTCTATATATAGTAGCTTTAAAATAATCTCCATTTTTTTTTCTGTTAATTTAGAAAAGAGTCAAGGAATACACAATATAAATCTATTGAGGCAAATTTAGAGGTACTAAATCCAAAAGTCAAGGATTTGTTTTGAGGTGGAATTAAGGAATTGGCAGATAGGGGCTTCAGAGTTGAATAAGAATGATATCAGAATTGGGGATAAGGAGGTTTAGAAGACCATGGGTTCATGTCAAATGTTTTAAATTGTGAAACACAATTTTTACTTCTTCTGACTTAATAACGTGTGTATTAACTTCACCAGTTTTAAGGACAAAAGTTGAATTTTTTTTTTCTTCCAAAGGCTACATTTATTATTTTTACCCTCATCATTTTCCAAAACACTGTGTCCTCTAGAGAGGTATTCAGCTGAAGTGCACCAATAGGAATTCCACTGATAGATCCTACCCAGTAGTACAATAAAATGTTTGTAGTTGGTAGGTTTTAAGTGTTTCTAAAATATAATTTAATCCAAATTTTAACATAGCCCCTGTAAAGTACATATTTTTATTGTATTTCAAATGGAGAAATTAAGGAAAGAATAGTTTACATTAAATTTAGTATACTTAGAGTTTAGAAAACCCAATATGTGGTAGTTGTAGTTATCTGAAATTCTCGTAAATTGCTTTCCTTGTGTTAGCTTTAGATGTAGGAAAATTGAGTCTTTGGCAAATATAACATCATAGTCAAGTCCATACAGGACACCCATACCAGTAATATAAACTTACTGTATAAAACAAACATATTGTTAATCTTTGTAGTTTATTATTTGAAAAAGAAGCATCAAATTCTTCCAAGTTATTTTTCTAATAATGAACTAATTATATAATTTGCAATTCTGCTATAAATTACTTTGCCTTCATTCTAAAAAAGCAACACATTTATTTGCTTTTTATTCCTTTTGTTGAGTGAATAGATAGATGTCAGACAAACAACAATGATTACTCATTTGAGTTGTGATTATGCAGTAAAGAAAACAAAGGCAAAGAGTTTCAGACTGTGTGAACACTACTAAATGACTCCAAGCATATGGAAAAACTAAGCCACAGAGGAAAGAGCTGGGAGTGTTAAGCAGATAGTGGCTAAAAATCTTACTTAGAAAGTGATAATATACTAAAAGCAGATTTTCTTCAAAAACTTACAATACTTACAAAATTTTAAATTTACAAAATTCACAACCTTTTATTTATAGTTAAACTACCAGCCACTGAAACAAATTTAAGATATCACAAGCAGGCAGAAGAATATAACAACCATGGAATGGTAGAGTCAGTCCTTTAAAGATGCTAATTGTCCACAATTGATTATAAATCAACTGCACACCCAAGTGAAATCTCAAGCTTTTGAAACTGACAAATTTAATCTAAATTATATATTATAATGAAAGGGACTAGAATAATGTAGACAATCTTAGAAAATAAAGCTGAGGATTCAAGATGGTAAACTTTATCATAAAGGCACATTGATTAACGTTATGTGATACTAGAGCCAAGGCACCAGTGAGACAGGATAAACACGCACCTAAACGGACTCATACATCTGAGTAATTTCAGCATTTACTCTGCTTCCCTGGTGGCTCAGATGGGTAAAGAATCCATCCACCATGTAGGAGACCTGGGTTCGATTTCTAAGTTGGGAGATCCCCTGGAGGAAGGCATGGCAACCCACTCCAGTATTCTTGCCTGGAGAATCCCCATGGACAGAGGAGCCTGGCAGACTACAGTCCATGGGGTTGCAAAGTCTGACAGAACTGAAGCGACTGAGCGTGAACGCATGCACTGAAAGAAAAGACAGGTAGCTTTCTCAGTAAATGGTGTGGACATACCGGTTTCTTTTTCTCTTTCCCTCTCTCTTTCAAACATATTTCTGCTTTTTTAGCTTGGTGAATGAGACACCCAATACAATTATAATGAAAAATTATATGAAAGCACATTGAAAAATAAAAAGCACTAGAAAGTGCACAGTATTAAAATTGATGGCATTGTTATTATTGGGAATGTTTTTAGAAAGAAACATAAATTAGAAAGAATGTATAGGGAGACATTAGTAAGCAAGAAAAGTATTATGCAAATTTAACTATGATTTAATATATGTTAAATTTTATGAGGTTATTTTAATCTAATTTCCCTAGTGCTTAATTAACTGAATTTTTTCTGCTTTGGTGTCTTTAAAATTTAATTATAAAAATTTTAACATGTGATATATGTTCATAATTTATAAATAAAAATAGTTCTACCAGGCTTATAATAAAACATCTCTGTCCCCTGCTCCAAATTTGCCTAGTTTTTTATTCTGTTCCCTAAAGAAAATACTTTTACAACTTCTGTTTCTCTCAGCATTTATCACTAACGTGCATCTTCATCTATCTTTTTCTAATTTTTAAAAAATCATCTCTTAATTTTGACTATAAATGGTAGTGTTCCATTCCTTTTGTCAAAACTAAAATTGCACTGAAGTTACACAGGCAAAGATGACTATTTAAGGCTATTACAAATAAGGCAGAGAGACCAGAACTCATCCTGAATTCACTGTCCCTGACAAAGAATAAGCTGGAGAATTTTTAAGACCTGGAATGGGGCTTCCTATGTGACCTGTGCTTACTAATTGGTTTTTTACAAAGAACAGTAAACATCCCCTATCTTTATGACAAGGTTAGTTTTATAGCTTCGAGCAAAGCACCCACAAAAGTTAGACTCCTACCTTCCCATGGAGACTGTGAGGTGGGGCTGCTATTTTCAGTAACAATGGCATTTCAGAGAAATGCTTCCCAGGTCCCTTGGACAGGCATTCCTATGCTGTGAAACAGGCCACAAAGCTGTGAACAATGTATATATCTCAAGATGCAGAGAAGGAATTCACAATTACAAGTGTTCTAAAGAAATGCTCCTATGGGAGACAAGGCCTGGAGTCAAGAGGAAGCCTGTCTGAAGTTTAGTCAGGTTAGCTGTGAAAAGAAGAGAGGCTAAAAGCAAAGGAGAAAAGGAAAGATATAAGCATCTGAATGCAGAGTTCCAGAGAATAGCAAGAAGAGATAAGAAAGCCTTCTTCAGCGATCAATGCAAAGAAATAGAGGAAAACAACAGAATGGGAAAGACTAGAGATCTCTTCAAGAAAATTAGAGATACCCAGGGAACATTTCATGCAAAGATGGGCTCGATAAAAGACAGAAATGGTCTGGACCTAACAGAAGCAGAATATATTAAGAAGAGGTGGCAAGAATACACAGAAGAACTGTACAAAAAAGATCTTCATGACCCAGATAATCATGATGATGTGATCACTCAACTAGAGCCAGACATCTTGGAATGTGAACTCAAGTGGGCCTTGGAAAGCATCACTACGAACAAAGCTAGTGAAGGTGATGGAATTCCAGTTGAGCTGTTTCCAATCCTGAAAGATGATGCTGTGAAAGTGCTGCACTCAATATGCCAGCAAGTTTGGAAAACTCAACAGTGGCCACAGGACTGGAAAAGGTCAGTTTTCATTCCAATTCCAAAGAAAGGCAATGCAAAAGAATGCTCAAACTACCGCACAATTGCACTCATCTCACATGCTAGTAAACTAATGCTCAAAATTCTCCAAGCCAGGCTTCAGCAATACGTGAACCGTGAACTCCCTGATGTTCAAGCTGGTTTTAGAAAAGGCAGAGGAACCAGAGATCACATTGCCAACATCTGCTGGATCATGGAAAAAGCAAGAGAGTTCCAGAAAAACACCTATTTCTGCTTTATTGACTATGCCAAAGCCTTTGACTGTGTGGATCACTATAAACTGTGGAAAATTCTGAAAGAGATGGGAATACCAAACCACCTAACCTGCCTCTTGAGAAATCTGTATGCAGGTCAGGAAGCAACAGTTAGAACTGGACATGGAACAACAGACTGGTTCCAAATAAGAAAAGGAGTACGTCAAGGCTGTATATTGTCACCCTGCTTATTTAACTTATATGCAGAGTACATCATGAGAAACGCTGGACTGGAAGAAGCACAAGCTGGAATCAAGATTGACAGGAGAAATATCAATAACCTCAGATATGCAGATGACACCACCCTTATGGCAGAAAGTGAAGAGGAGCTAAAAAGTCTCTTGATGAAAGTGAAAGAGGAGAGTGAAAAGGTTGGCTTAAAGCTCAACATTCAGAAAACGAAGATCATGGCATCTGGTCCCATCACTTCATGGGAAATAGATGGGGAAACAGTAGAAACAGTGTCAGACTTTATTTTTGGGGGCTCCAAAATCACTGCAGATGGTGACTGCAGCCATGAAATTAAAAGATGTTTACTCCTTGGAAGAAAAGTTATGCCCAACCTAGAAAGTATATTCAAAAGCAGAGACATTACTTTGCCGACTAAGGTCCATCTCGTCAAGGCTATGGTTTTCCTGTGGTCATGTATGGATGTGAGAGTTGGATTGTGAAGAAGGCTGAGCGCCAAAGAATTGATGCGTTTGAACTGTGACGTTGGAGAAGACTCTTGAGGGTCCCTTGGACTGCAAGGAGATCCAACCAGTTCATTCTGAAGGAGATCAACCCTGGGATTTCTTTGGAAGGAATGATGCTAAAGCTGAAACTCCAGTACTTTGGACACCTCATGCGAAGAGTTGACTCATTGGAAAAGACTCTGATGCTGGGAGAGATTGGGGGCAGGAGGAGAAGGGGACGACCCAGGATGAGTTGGCTGGATGGCATCACGGACGCTGTGGACGTGAATCTGTAGTGAATTTTGTAGTTCATTTCAAATTATTTAAATCCACTCAGCTTTTGTATCCTCAATGTTATATTATAAATTAGAATAATTTCTGAACTTGAATCTTATTTTTGATAAGTATAAAGAAGGTAGGTACCTATAGCAAATGACCTGGCTTAAAAAATGCCAGCTCTCTTTATTACCACTGTGTGAGCACAGGTTAGTAATTTTCTCTGAAGAGGAAAATTCAAAATGAGATATAATCCTTACACTCAATAAAATTAAAGTTCTATCCTAGTTATCTTGATTATGTTTACATTTATGTAGATTAAAATAGAAATTGTGATATAAATTGATAAGTGCACCAAGGCAACCTTAATGATTCTCTCAGTTCAGTTCAGTTCAGTTGCTCAGTCGTGTCCGACTCTTTGCAACCCCATGAATCGCAGCATGCCAGGCCTCCCTGTCCATCACCATCTCCAGGAGTTTTGAAAAAAATTCATATGCAAATGGCCACTTCTACTTGAGATGATACAATAAAAGCAGACTAATGACTCTCAGCTGGACTGAGAAACTTTGTGTTCCCTTCACATTATACAATAAACCAGCAGCTTAATACACAATAAAACTGAGGTAGATGATTCTTAAGTTCCTGCTTTATATACATTTAGCATAATATAGCCCTTCTAATTTAACTGACCGGTTTCTGAATTTTTGCCACATTTCTGGGAAATAAAAGAAGTCCATGATGATTATTTTTTCAAGAGTATTTTCAAATGTGATTCTTATAGGAAACAGATTGTGTTCCATATCATTATTGTTTTTATATTCTATGGCATTTATTTCATCAAACATACTGTTGAATTTTAGTGATTTGAATCATTTTCTAAAATCCACTGCATCCAAAAGATTCTGCTACAATACTGTGATGTAATGACATGACTTTAGTCTAAATCAAACAGCAAAACATGAAATTAGATTCATTTATATTGACAAAATTGTTATTTCAACTATGCCTATTTTGAGGATTTCCCAGGCAGCACTAGCGGTAAAAACAAACAAACAAACAAACAAAAACTGCCTGCCAAAGCAGGAGACATAAGAGACACAGATTTGATCCTAGGTTGGGAAGATCCTTAGGGGAGGGCATGGCAACCCACTCTGGTATGCTTGCCTAGAGAATCCCACGGACAGAGGAGCCTGGCAGGCTACAGTCCATGGGGCTGCAGAGTCAGATACAACAGAGTATGCATGCACTGCCTCTCTATTTCTTGTTTGAATTCTGTTCATATTAATATTGAAAAGCCATCATTGTACTTCACTACACTCTTTTTACTGCTGTTGTTATTCAATTTGTATAAAGGAAGGGAAATTTTTATTCTTTCTTTTGTTCGAAGTTGTGTTTTAGTAGTGATGTAAGGTTAGCAGGTGTTTGGTCCCATCCAAAACCTCCAGAAAACACTTGGTTCATGCCAAAAGGTCTTGGGCATTTGGTTCTGTGCAAAACCATATGGCTTGGACCAAAAATGTTCACGAACATTTTGCATAGAACCAGATTTCAAGGTCCCTTTGGTGAACATCTCATGCTTTTTTGATGTTTTGGATAGGACAAAATCTCGAATGTGGTGACATAGCATATGTGTGTACTAGTCACTCAGTCATGTCCAAATCTTTGTGACCCCATGGACTGCAGTCCACCAGGCTGCTCTGTCCACGGATTCCCCAGGCAAGAATACTGGAGTGGGTTGCCATGCCCTCCTGCAGGGATCTTCTCAATCCCACATTGCACGCATATTCTTTACAGTCTGAACCACCAGGGAAATGGATGATATAGTATAGTAAACACAAATTCTGCCACTTATTAGCCAAATGGATAAGTTACTTAATTGCACTTCTTTCATAAATAAAATATACCTAACTCATAGTTTTGCTGTGAATAATGAATGAACAAATACAGGTTCGATTCCTGGGTTAGGAAAATCCCCTGGAGAAGGCTAGAGCAACCCATTCCAGTATTTTTGCCTGGAGAATCCCATGGACAGAGGATCCTGGCGGGCTATGGTCCACGTGATTGCAAAGAGTCAGACAGGACTGAAGCGACTGAGCAGGACGCAATGAATAAACTGAAAGATTCAGAGCCCTGAACAGCGGGCCTGTCAATAGTAAGCACTGCAAATATACCTGCTAATGATTTTACAACAATACCCTTCAGTGTTGACAAACTCTGTGTAAATGAGTACTTCCATCTATAAATTCTTCCATTCTTCATTTTTAAAAGTTTTCTTGTATAAACTCTAGATGATTTTTAAATCTGATAAGCAAAAGGTTATTAATATATGCCACCTGTATACTGTGTAAATTATCTTTTCTATCTTTTGCTTATTAGTCTATCTTGTAAGAAAAGCACATCCAAACCATAAGTTAATCATTTCTATATCTAATTCAAACAAACCTAGCAAGATAACAATAAAGGAGTGGAATATGGGGTATTTCAACTGATACTCACATAGCAGGGTATAAATATCTAAGGTTCATTATTTTGTTTCTTAAAATGGTTCCTCTTTTAGTTAATTTATTTACATTTCAACAAAGGAAAGTTAAATATTATATATTACTGGCTTTAACTTTGAAAATGTTATATCCATTTTCTAATCTGACCATTTCTTTTATTATTTTTTTAAATTTTAATTGAAGCATAATTGTTTTACATGGTTCTGTTGGTTTCTGCGATACAGCAATGTCAATCAGCCATAAGTATACATATCCCTTTCCTTTAGGACCTCTTTCCCATCCCCCCACACCCCATCATACCCCTCTAAGTTGTTACACTGTGTTGAGCTACCTGTGTTATAATTGCCAGAGAGGTGTTATATATATTTCAAGCCATTACTTTTCCTTAAATTTTTCCTTCCCCATAAAATATAGTGAAACAAATATTTAAAGAGGGAAAACATATGACCATCTTGGTGCTGCTCAAAGAGTTATTTTTTATTTCTTAGAAGAATTCTGGTAACAGCATATATATATGTGTGTGTGTGTGTGTGTGTGTATTACTTGTTACCTGAAATAATTTACTTCTGTATTAATTCAATTGTTTAGGTATTTTAACAGTGCAGTTTTACTTCCAAATATATTTTTCCCAAGCATGAATTATTTCTACATAATTTTAACTACTTTTAACTTCGTAACACCAGATATTTCTAAATTGGAGTGTATGGTAATTGAAAACCTATTTATCAAAGCAAAGGAATGAGATACAGACCACGTACAATTTTTAAATCCCTAAATTACCAATTGTAAGTAGCTGGAATTTTTGACATAGAGAGACTTACAAATAATTTCACTGCCACAAATAAGTACTAGTGCTGTCTTTCACCAAAATGTTTAGTTGTTAATAGAAGCAACAGAAAAAATAATCCTAAATACAAAATTTCAAAAATTAGTATTCAATATTATTTGATAAAATTCCTTCTGAAAAGCACAGTATTAGGTACATAAAATAGAGTAAGTGAACTAGAAATTACAAATGTCAACTCATAATGTGAGATGTGTACTGACTACATATTCCATTTTTTTTTTAAATTGTGTGTATTTGGGCATTTTAGTCTGAAACCTATTATTCAGTTTGACACTAGTGTTTATATGAGTTATTTTGCTTTGAGGTGAATCAATAGGATTCTCTTCCTTTTATAGTTAAAAGTAATCCAGCTGCCAGCAAACTGTTCAACATGATGTAACAATATTGCCCAACTAGCATTGCATTTCAGGATGCTGCTAGTTGCAGATATGGGGAAAGCTGGTACATTTTGTGAGCTAGTAAGTAAATAAAAGCTAAAATCTTTGAAAGAGTGAATCAACTTCATGTTCTTCACTTGTTATTTCTTCTCTGATAATCAAGGCATCATTTCAGTTTTAAGAATACACTACTTGAAGTAAGTCTCCCTTGTGTTATGAAAAGTCTATGGGTGCAGTCTGAAGGATGGGCAGACAGGAGACACAGGGTTACAGGAGATAAGGGAAAGAGAAAATTAAGACAGGAGGGCCTTAGAAGTCTCAACAGTTATTTGAAGACAGCTGGGTTCAGTTTAATCTTGCTTATCTTTAAAACACTCTCACTGATGTATATTTCAGACTTTTTTCACTAAAGAAGTGATAATTAGATTATTACTTTACAGGGGTAGGTGGGACTTTAACTAAGTAATGTAGTATTCTCATTTTGATTGGAAAGTCACCACTAAAACCTAATACACTCTTAACCAACAAGACAAGGCTATATATTAAGGGATGTTGTTTGTAGTAGGTTATTTTGATCTTGGCTTTGGGATATTTCCTTCAAAACTCCTCCTTCTCCCTCAGTTTTCATCTCTTTCTTTTTTTTTTTTTTTTTCTGTTCAATAACCTCTTTCTAATGTTATCAAAAGGCAAATTCCTTCAGACACAAGTGGAACACAAGTGTCATTCAAATGACTTTGTTACACAATCTGCATTTACAGATGAGTGATAAAAGAAGTTTCTTTCTAATAATATGAACTTTGTGCCTTTAGAAATAATGAAGAAATCTTGGATAGGTCTTGTTGAATGAATAGATCAGATCATCAGTAAAATGAGGATGTGAAATAGGCATCACTAAGTATGTCGCCTTCTTATAGATGGCTTTACAAGTAACTTGAGTGTCTAAAACACTCACCTGGAAAAGAACTTTCAAAGGTCATTTCCAAGGATGCCTAATAGTTTGACGAAAGTTATTTTAGCTTCAGCATTTCTGACTTTCAGTCACTTCAAACATGATAATTGTGTGACTATAAACTATTCTAATTGGGAATAACAGGAAACAAAAAAATGTATTCAACAGCTTAAACACTCCTGCTATTATTTAAGTCATTTACTGACTTAAAATGGTTGGTCTGACTTGTTTTCTTATGACATGTCAGAATCCTAAAACTAGATGTGGAGGCATATCTTACTGTTTGCTTTTCATCTTGGATCGTTTAAGAGTAAATGGAATGCTATAAACTCTTCAGTGGCTTCAGTGGAAAGTCATGATTATCTGCCAGGGCCACCTGAGAGACAATTTTCTAACACAGCTGCTGAGTGATTTCAATAAGATATTTCTGAATTAGGTGTGATGTTAATTTCAACTCTAAACAATATATGGTTTGTACATGGTCATTCACTATCTTTGTGAATATTTTGATTAATAGACAACTTCCAGTTAAATATAACATTTATTGAAATAACATAGAACATGAATATATAGCAGTCTAAATTAGAAAACAATATATTTCATATTAATTACATTAAATATGTCCACCAATGAGTAGGCTGGGGAATTATGCCGATAAGACAAACTTCCGTAGTATTTTGATCTTTAGTCTTCAATATTGAAATCAAAAGCTTGCTCAGCATTAATTGCCCATAAAATATTTTTCTTTAGAAAAACAAATTTGTGTGACCATGAGGTCCCTGCCTTTTGGAATAGTAAAATCATATATCATAATCTCTACTTGAAAGGTATATTTTGTTTGGATTTTATTCTTCGGAATTGCTTTGATACTTGTGCTAAGATAACATAGGTTCACAGGATACAGGTGGAAAAACTAGACTGCAGGGAAATGAATTAATCCCATGATCATTTTTTTGTGGAAAAAAAAATTTTTTTGTTTTGTTTTTACTTTTGCTACCCCAATTGATATTATTAAATATTTAATACAAACTATTGAAATGTACATTGAAATGTCATGTTTTGAGTGGCTCAGTTTTATGCCAAGGTGGAAAATATGCACATATTATAAATTTATGTAGTGAAAAAAACTGCTAGTTTATATTGGAAGTATGTTTGTTATTGGTCAATTACACAAGAATGTAATGGTGTTTAAATAAAATCAACAGATAAGATTTAGTAAGACCTATTTAAAATAAGAATCACAGACGTAGACACTGCACCATTTTCTGGTTGTTAGCAATTCCTGATAACCTCAGTAAGACCTTGATTTGATTCCTGGAAATTAATGTGTCCTGTTGGCAGGCTCTGGCATCCCTGGTGAGTCTTTAGGGAAGGTGCAATGACACATTTGCTGATATCAGAAATAACAACACCTCATAAAAATTAGAGATAGTTAAGACCATGGTTAGAGAGACCATCAGAAAATTTTTTCATGATTTTGTATAAATCAGTAATTTGCCATCAACACAGTTCACATTTATAAAAAGATTCTGTATTAATTTCAAAATCTTTTCCTATCTTTGTTAAAATGAATTTAAAATAGATATAGTCATAATAAAAAATAAGTGACACTATGCAAAGTAATTATTTAAAATCAATATTATTATTTAAACACACAAAATTTGAAAAAAAATCTTTGTTCTATCATCCACATGAATGTTTTTATCTCCATATAACAGAAGAAAATATTTATAAGGGTTTTCAACTTGTTGTGTCCCATCTTCTAGAGTTAGTGTGCTAACAACAGTCCCGAGCAATAAGAAAATCACATATGACTTGATAGACTGTCCTATGCATCAACACAAAAGAATCCTTCTGATACAAAAAATAGTTCTATGATGTGTTTCCTATAGACAGACTGTGAGAAAACTACTTGCAAGTCCTTTTCCATTATCTTAATAGTAGTTAAGAAAATAATAATAACAGCAGCAGCAGTAGCAGCAAAATGTATCTATTAAGAATTCCTTCAAATGCTAGGTTATAGACTGAGAGCATTACTGTATATGAATTTTACTATTTAATTCTTTTAATAATTCAATGAGGTAGGTAATATTTTTACTCTCATCTTACAGAAAAGAAGATAAGGCATAGAAATATTAATATTTTTATGGTATATATCTCATAGCTAGAATGCAAAGGTTAACATATAAAAATGTGTATTTTCTGAGATATTATGTATGTATAAGTGCATACATGTATACTCACACATATACCTATGAGTATTATATATATAATCAAACACACATGAGTATCTATTAGATAGAATAAACACACAAAGCAATTTTAAGAGTGGTCATTTATGAGAAGGGAAACTGAAGAGCAGTAACGGGAGAAATATTATCAATTTTTGGTATTCATTAAAATTGCTACCAGATAAATGCAAATTTATCCAGTTATTTTCATAATGTGTGTCTTCATATTATGAGGTAGACTTTAATAACATTGCTTACTAATAAAATATGAATTAAATATTATATATATAATATTATATTAACCTAAAGCATATAATATGTGTGTGTATGTGTGTGTGTGTGTGAGAGAGAGAGAGAGATAGGGGGAGGAAGAAATATCTTCCAAAAGGACTTGAAGGTTACATTAATTTATTGTCCATGAAGAACTTAGAATCAAGCATCGTAATAACAGTAAGCACTAAATAAGCAAGGTAGTAAAAATCTACACATGTCTTCATATTTAGATGTATATTCTGGCTCTATTCTACTCACACTTTTGCATTCTATTTAAGAAACTAGCTTTGTCTTGAAGAAAATGTATCTTGTCGAGCTCTATTTCTCCTTTAGCATTGGCAGTGTTTAAATTCCTAACGAGTAACGAGCTAATTCACTTGAAAATTCTAATACTCTTGGCCTTTTTAACATAACTTGGTCTTTCCTGGTGGTTTGCAGCCCAGATACACAGGAATCATTTTAAGAGAGTAACCACAAGATGGCAGTGTTTTCAGAGGACCCTTTGACACCTGAGAGTAAAGAGGTCTACACATTACTCCTTGGACCCCCCTTCCCACACAATTTAATGATCAAATTACTATTTCAAGATGTGACTCAGGTGGAGAATGATGCAGAGGAGAATATTTTATAAAACATATAAACTTTTCCTGATAATGAAATATAATGAAGAATGTGCAAGTCTGTTGGATTCAAATGAAAATTAAATATTTTATGTTTGTATTCATTTTTAAAAGCTTAAACTGATACATTTTTTACATTGGAACCATGTTGATTATATAAATAAGTGGATAAAGGCTACTATAAAAATAAAAAATGCCACCACATATTTTAGGAAATTAATATAATGTTTGAATTATCATCATGTCTTTATTTTCAATCTATGGTGTAAGGCATTATTTCCAAACTTTATTTTAGCAGTAGAATTCTTCCTCTCCTCCCCAAAAGATCACATTCAGAACTCATGATTTAAATAGTTTCTTCAACAGGGCTCTGTTAAAGAAAAATGGTCTCCAAAACTTTGTCCAATGCTTCATTCCAAAGAAGCCCCCACAGAACTTCTGCACAGTTGTAAAAAAAAAGCAAAAATCGTTTTGAAAGCACTTCTCCAGGGGAAATCTGGCCTGGTCAGTAAGTGATTAACCTTTCTTCTGGAGGTGGCTAGGAATTGTGTGTGGGTGGGTATTTTCTGCTGCAAATGAACCGTCTGTAGTTTATATTTTTACTGCCTATGCAGAACCATTAACATAAACCTAAATACCCTTACAAAGATTTTTGTTATTCAAAAGACAGCACAGAAGCTTGTGTGAATGTCATATCAATTTGCTCATGAGAATACTTTTGAATGGTTTGTTTGATTGTGTCTACTTGCATAAGTTGTTTTATATAAATATCTATAATTAAGATCCTTTAGTAAGGATAAGTTGCTAACGAGCAGTGCTTTTAAAAATAAAGAAAGGAGGAAAATGAGGAAAAAAATAAAACATTCTGCAATTTCTTACTGATGGTGATGCCAGCCACAGTATGAGTCAGGGCCAGATTGAAAGAAATGAAAACATCTGGGTCATTATCAAACAATCAGGGAAATACAGAGTGACATATAAGGTCAGTTCAAGATTATTAGACCTAGAAGCTAAAAGCCTACTTCAGATCAAGCTTTCTGTTTGTTTGGGTGAGCAGGTAGATAGGTGGAGTGATATTGCTGCAGTTTTATCTTTCTGGCCCATGCCCCTGGCTTTAAGTTGGGGGCACCTATGGTTATATCAGAAGCATATATTTGTGATGATAATAATGTATGTGAAAATAAGTGATGCTATATTAAGGATTGTATAAGCCTAAAATGCTATTAGTGATGGAAATATGCTAGAAATAGTTTATCTGAATAAGCTTTTTGATGTTCACATTTCTGAAAGTTGGTTCAATCAAGTTATTTGTGACACATACTTATTTTTATATTCTTAGTTTTAATAACATGTCAGTTGCCCCTTTAAACTACAAAATTCTGTGAAGTATCCATGATGTCAATTGTCATAATGTATCTTCAGCTCTCTAGAAAACAAGCAGTCCAGTCATTTCTTATTAAGTAAGTTTTTGATTATCTAATGTAGTCTTGGTCCTACTTATCAGAGATAAGAGCTTTCTGATAATGAGATAAAAATGACCCAGTATCTTGCTGTTTCCTCTTTTCCAAAATGTCACTTATCATTCACTAAAAACTTCCTTATTTTGACAGTAATCAGTAAAAGGCTAGAGCTCATTAAAAGGAAACTTAAGTAAAAAAAAAAAAAAAAAAGAAATCTAGGAAGACTTCCCTAGTGGTACAGTGGGTAAGAATTCACCTGTCAACACAGGGAACAAGGGCTTGTGTTCTATCACTGCCTCAGGAAGATTCCACATGCCACAGAGCAACTAGCCTGTGCACCATGAGTACTGATCTCACGTGCTGCAACCACTAAAGCCTATGGACCAAGGTACTGTGCTCTGCAACAAGAGAATCCACCACAATGAGAAGGCTGTACACCCCGCAATGAAGAGTAGTTACCACTGGTGCTTCCCAGGTGGCGCTAGTGGTAAAGAACCCACCAGCCAATGCAAGAGAGATAAGAGATGTGTGTTCAATCCGTGGGTTGGGAAGATCCCCTCAAGGAGGGCAGAGCAACCCACACAAATATTCTTGCACAGAGAAAATCATGGATAGAGGAGCCTGGTGGGCTACAGTGCTTTAGGTTCCAAAAAGTTGGGTATGACAGCATGCCTAACATTTTTCCTTTCACTTACCACTTGTGCAACTGGAGAAAGCCCATGTGCCACAACGAAAACCCAGTGCAATCAAACAAACGAACAACAACAACAAAAAAAAAAAAACACACAAGGAGAGGTAACTCCTATACACATCAAAATTCTCACTGATACTAACAGAGAATCAATAACTGTCATAACTGTTCTGTTAAATAAGCAGAGAATTCACAAATGGAGAACCCAATACAATTTTCAGACTATGGGAACAAATAGTATGGGGTAACTTATGAAAATGAAAGGGTAATAAAATCACAATCCAGATGCTTCTTTATCATGAATTCCCCTTCTCAGTATGTTTCTTGCCTTAAATTCATTTATAGTATGTCATTGTAGAAAGTAATATGATTAAAATGTTGCTAATCCTAAAAGATGATGTGGAGAAAGTGCTGCACTGAATATGCCAGCAAATTTGGAAAACTCAGCAGTGGCCATAGGACTGGAAAAGATCAGTTTTCATTCCAATTCCAAAGAAAGGCAATGTCAAAGAATGCTCAAATTACTGCACAATCTCACTCATCTCAATTCAGTTCAGTTCAGTCGCTCAGTCGTGTCTGACTCTTTGCGACCCCATGAATCGCAGCTCATCTCACATGCTAGCAAAATAACGCTCAAAATTCTCCAAGTCAGGCTTCAACAATACATGAACTGTGAACTTCCAGATGTTCAAGCCAGTTTTAGAAAAGGAAGAAGAACCAGAGATCAAATTGCCAACATCTGCTGGATCATCAAAAAAGCAAGCGAGTTCCAGAAAAACATCTATTTCTGCATTACTGACTATGCCAAAACCTTTGACTGTGTGGATCACAATAAACTGTGGAAAATTCTGAAAAAGATGGGACTACCAGACCACGTGACTTGCCTCTTGAGAAATCTGTATGCAGGTCAGGAAGCAACAGTTAGAACTGGACATGGAACAATAGACTGGTTCCAAATCGGAAAGGGAGTACGTCAAGGCTGCATATTGTCACCCTGTTTATCTAACTTCTATGCAGAGTACATCATGAGAAACACTGGGCTGGATGAAGCACAAGCTGAAATCAAGATTGCTGTGAGTAATATCAATAACCTCAGATATGCAGATGACACCACCCTTATGGCAGAAAGTGAAGAAGAACTAAAGAGCCTCTTGATGAAAGTGAAAGAGGAGAGTGAAAAAGTTGGCTTAAAGCTAGACATTCAGAAAACGAAGATCATGGCATCTGGTCCCATCACTTCATGTCAAATAGATGGGGAAACAGTGGAAACAATGGCTGGCTTTATTTTGGGGGGCTCCAAAATCACTGCAGACAGGGATTGCAGCCATGATATCAAAGCTGCTTACTCCTTGGAAGGAAAGTTATGACCAACCTAGACAGCATATTAAAAAGCAGAGACATTATTTTGCCAATAAAGTTCTATCTAGTCAAGGCTAGGTTTTTCCAAGGCTTTGGGCTTCCCTGGTGGCTCAGAGGTTAAAGCGTCTCCCTGCAATGCAGAAGACCTTGGTTCGATCTCTGGGTCGGGAAGGTCCCCTGGAAATGGCAACCTGCTCCAGTATTCTTGCCTGGAGAATCCTATGGACAGAGGAGCATGACAGGCTACAGTCCATGGGGTCACAAAGAATCAGACATGACTGAGTGACTTCACTTTCACTTTCAGTCAAGGCTATTGTTTTTCAGTGGTCATGTATGGATGAGAAAGTTGGATTGTAAAGAAAGCTGAGTGATGAAGAATTGATGCTTTTGAACTGTGGTGTTGAAGAAGACTCTTGAGAGTCCCTTGGACTGCAAGGAAATCCAACCAGTCCATTCTGAAGGAGATCAGTCCCGGGTGTTCACTGGAAGGACTGATGTTGAAGCTGAAACTCCAATACTTTGGCTACCTGATGCAAAGAGCTGACTCATTGGAAAAGACCCTGATGCTGGCAGGGATTGGGGGCAGGAGGAGAAGGGGACGACAAAGGATGAGATGGTTGGATGGCATCACCGACTCAATGGACATGGGTTTGGGTGGACTCTGGGAGTTGGTGATGGACAGAGAGGCCTGGCATGCTGCGGTTCATGGGGTTGCAAAGAGTCGGACACGACTCAGCAACCGAACTGAAATGCACACATATATAAATATATGAGAGAAAATTAGAGTGAGTAGAGAGAGAATGAAAGAAATGACTTCTTAAGACTGGATCAGTATTCACTAGAGGAAATCTAACTTCAAGAGAAAAAACAATGCTTCTTTTAAGGCATTTGAAATCCCCACAAATGTGGGTATCAGAGAAGAATTTCCCTTTTTGTCACTGGGAAGCCTATCAATATATTACTATTTTTCTCCCAGAAATGGAATATAGAATTATACTGCCATGTGTGCTATTATTTATAAAATGTTCACCAATTTTAGAAGTCCTGCATGTCTCTATGTAATCCCTATTAATGGATAACTAAAATTTTAACTTTCAGTTGGTGTAAACAACATAATTGGAAAAGTATTTCATTAAAAGAATGCAGAAAAGAAAGATCAAAAATTTAAACAGAAAAAAATTATTATAATGTATAAATGTAACAAAATTAACAAGAAAAACTAAAATCAAAATAATATAATTAGGCATTGTTTGTTGGCTAAATCATTATTATAATAAAATACTGTGTGTGTAATAAAATACTGTATAATAAAATAAAATTTATATAAATAAATATAATTTATCAATATATTTTTATCAATATAATTTTATTAAAATATTATTGTTTAATAGTGATGCATACTTTGTAAAAATATCCAATCACACATAGAAACTAAGAAAAAATGATAAATTGGTCTCATTACATCCTAAGGAAAAATAACTAACCTTAATATTTAGTGAACCTTATTCCAGGTATCAGTTTATTCACACATTATGAAAAAGAGAATAAGATAGTTTTGGGTTTTGTCGACAGTGCTCTTGTGATATATAGTTTTTGTTAATTACTCATATGGTTTTCTCCCTGGGACTATGTTACAGACATTTTATTTGTGAAAGTTTCACAGAGACTGAAAATTTTCTAGCATGACCCTTGTGTAACCTTTGGTTTCACAATTATTCCTCCCCATCTCCCACCTTTCTTTTCAAATCCAAATTGCCCACACAAAGGCTGCTAAATTGTAAGAGCAATGGGTCCTCATCTGAGAACTGTTTTTGAACAACTATTACAGGAACTGGATGAACTTCACTTTATCACTCTGGCTAAAATCTACCTTTCTCCCAAAGGTAGACCAGTCTTTCTGGATATTGTCAGAACTTCCTGGCATTCTGAATAAAAGCTTTTGCCTAGAGGCACAGGCCATAGTTAAAATGCTTCTGCAGTTTGCAGTGTGATTGGGAGGGGACTAGATCTGCTGCATATAAGCCAAGGTCACTTCATATTGCCTTGTTACCTTCCTTTCTCAAATCTGACCCTACCTCCTGCTGTTGAGCACCACCTAAACATTTCCTCCTCCTTTTTAGAGTTCTTTGTGTAGATCTCTTGATTTAAATCGTCTTCACTACTTAGGATTGGAGAAGGAAATGGCAACCCACTCCAGTGCTCTTGCCTGGAGAATTCCATGGACAGAGGAGCCTTGTGGGCTATAGTCCATGGGGTCGCAAAGAGTCGGACATGACTGAGCAACTTCACTCACTCACTCACTCACTCACTCAGGATTCCCATGGATAAAGTAAGAAGTTGAAATGATATTGATGAGATCTTCTTATCCATCCCTCATTTCCTCTTTATTTAATTATGAGTAATCATCAGTCAAGTGAAACTTCCATCCACTATTCAGCATCTTACATGTACAAATATCATGGTGCCATAGCACTAAATTGCTTTCACAGAATTTTACCCTCAGTAATTTAGAACTTCAGACATGGAAAGTAATTCATGTATGTCACAAATGTAACTGAGCAGGACCGTATGGGGCTTTCACTGGATAGAACTCCCCATGTCCTCCTCCTGCCTTTTATTTGTAGAAAAGCTTTAACCATCTGGGCCTTCCAAAGAACAGATTTCATCAAATAAGTGAGAAGATGCAGAAACAAAGGAAAATAAAGAGTTTAGCTATGAAACGGATTCAAGAAGCTTTAGTTCCTTCTCTGAGGATATAGATAAGTCTTCTCAGGTGGCTCAGAGGTAAACAATCCACCTGCCAGTGCAGGAGACATAGGAGACACAGGTTCGATCTCTGGGTCGGGAAGATCCCCTGCAGGATTAAATGGCCACCCACTCCAGTATTCTTGCCTAGGAAATCCCATGAACAGAGGAGCCTGACAGGCTACAGTCCAGGGAGTCACAAAGAGTCAGACATGACTGAGCATGCACACAGGATATAGATAATATTCTGAACCATATCCTCTGAGGTACTTTGAAGATACTGAAACTTCTACCAGTTGGAAGAAATTGGAAGCATGCTGACCATCAGCATGAGCCAGAAGCTGGAGCCAGAAGGTTGAGGATGTTGGCTCCTAATTACCTCACTACTAACCAAACAGAAGAATGTCCACTAGCCAATCACACACAATAAAATAATCTTTCTCACTTTCTTTTAAAAAAATCTTTCCCTGGGACTTCCCTGGTGGTCCAGTGGTTAAGACCCCACACTGTCACTGCAGGGGGAGTGGGTTCAATCCCTAGTGAGGGAACAAAGTTCCAACATACCATGCAGAGTGGCCAAAAAATAAAAATATATTTTAAAAATTTAACTAAAAAAAAAAATACATAATATACTTTCATGAAAACTGTCAGGGAGTTGGAGTCTTGTGAGTATTGACCCCCATGCTTTTCCTTTGGTGCCCTGAAATAAGCAATGAACTTTCCTTCACCACAACTCCATGTCAGAAGATTGACTTTACTACTTAGAGACGAGCAGACTCAAGTTTGGTTTTGTAACACAAAGACTCCAAATAGTCTATCAGTTCAGTTCAGTCGCTCAGTCGTGTCTGACTCTTTGTGACCCCATGAATCACAGCATGCCAGGCCTCCCTGTCCATCACCATCTCCCGGAGTTCACTCAGACTCACGGCCATCGAGTCCGTGATGCTATCCAGCCATCTCATCCTCGGTCGTCCCTTTTTCCTCCTGCACCCAATCCCTCCCAGCATCAGAGTCTTTTCCAATGAGTCAACTCTTCGCATCAGGTGGCCAAAGTACTAGAGTTTCATTTTAGCATCATTCCTTCCAAAGAAATCCCAGGGTTGATCTCCTTCAGAATGGACTGGTTGGATCTCCTTGCAGTGCAAGAGACTCTCAAGAGTCTTCTCCAACACCACAGTTCAAAAGCATCAATTCTTCGGCGCTCAGCCTTCTTCACAGTCCAACTCCCACATCCATACATGACCACAGGAAAAACCATAGCCTTGACTAGACAGACCTTAGTTGGCAAAGTAATGTCTCTGCTTTTGAATATACTATCTAGGTTGGTCATAACTTTTCTTCCAAGGAGTAAGCATAATTATTTGTTTGATAGGAAAAGTCCTCTAAAAGATAGGAAAATTCTAAAATCGCTTCCCTGAAAACTCCTTACAAAAGACTAATACAAATATGGAAAATCTAAAGTTCCAACTCAAACTGTCCTTTTTCACTTCTTGCTCAACCTCAGATCCACCAACCATCTCACCCCTATAACTTGACTTCCTCTGCCCATTCATATAATCTTCTATCACTGCATAACAAATTACCACAAATATATCAGTTTAAAACAATGTTTGTTTATGATTTCACTGATAAGACCCAAGTAGGCTCCACTGGCTCCTTTGTTTTCAGTCTCACGAGGCCAAAGTCAAGCTATATGACAGGCTGCACTTTTATTTGGAAGTTCTAGGGAAGAATCCATTCCCAAACTTTCTGAGGCTATGGGAGAATTCAGTTCTTTACATTTTGGAAGAATGAGACCCATATCCTTGCTGGCTATCAACTAGTTACTGTTCTCAGCTCCTAGTGGCCACATATATTCCCTTCTCAAGGTGACATCTGACTCCATTCCAGCAATGGCATACCCATATCGCTCATGCTTCAAATGTTTATGACTTCCTCTTCCATCACTGTTCATGCTAAGTCGCTTCAGTTGTGTCTGACTCCTCATTACTCTATGGACTATAACTTTTCAGGTTCCTCTGTCCATGGGACTCTCCAGGCAAGAATATTGGAGTGGGTTGCCATGTCCTTCTCCAGGGGATTTTCCTGACCCAAGGATCCAACCCAGATCTCTTACGTCTCCCACAGTGGCAGGCGGGTTCTTTACCACTAATGCCACCTGGGAACCCTATAATAGGAACCATAGTATTCATTTAAGAATAATGAGGTGGTAGTGGTTTAGCTGCTAAGTCATGTCCAACTGTTTTGCAACCCCTTGGACTGTAGCCCACCAGGCTCTTCTATCCATGGGATTCTCTATGCAAGAACACTAGAGTGAGTTGTCATTCCCTTCTCCAGGGCATTTTCCCAAACCCAGGGATTGAACCCCTGTCTCTTAAGTCCCCTGCATTGGCTAGTGAGTTCTTTACCACTAGCACCACCTGGAAAACCCTGCTTCTATCACTAGTCAAAGAAATAAGTTTTCAAGGGCTCATGCAATTAGATTAAGCCAACATTAATATACTCCCTATTGTAAAGTCAAGCAATTAGCAACCATAATTACATCTTCAAAATTTCTTTTGCCATGTAAAATAATGTAATCCTAGAAACAGCAACAGGAAGTCATGCAAACTACCTAGAATTCTGCCTCTTATACACATTGCTTTGTAACTCCTACTACTTCAGCATTTCACCTGACCTTTCTCCTCTTCCTCCACCATACCTTCTCATTAGACAATATCCTCTCCCAATGTCTTATGATGCAGTCAGAGATGATAATTTACCTTTCGTTTCTTACAACATTAAATCTCAGTTAAATTAGATTTCTGTAATTTACTTAATTTAAAAACTTTCAAATTCTTCTAAGGGAGGATAAACATTCACAAAATAATACAACCTAGCAGTTTATAGAAAATCTTCAACTGAACCCATCATTTAGAGGCACAAGAGATATTAAGAAAAAAATAAAGCTGGTTAGAGAAGGCAAGATGAATTGATAACCAAAATGACACTGAAAATATCTATTAAAATTTGAGCATGGGTGGCTATGAGCATAAAAGTAGGAGAAAAATTCTGACATTGAGATATTTACTGTTAATATTTTTTATTGCAGTATTAATTGATCAATATCCAATTCTGTAAAGTAGTTTTCAGATTTTAGAGGCCATCACATTTCTATCTCCAGAGAATATTCTACTTTGATTCAGGGAAAAATTATTATAACTGACCTATCTACTTTCTTTGCTGATGGTCTTAATCCTAAAATGACAAGAGATTGCTCAGAACTTTGAGGACAGTTTGATTTGGAAAGAAATTTTAAGTTCTAATTAATACCTCTTCTGGTTAAGTATTTAAATAAACTCATGTAGAAGTACATGTCTAAACCATATATATATACATACACATACCCACATATATATATATATGTATGTATATCTATAGCTATTGTAAAGAAAGAGCAACTATCCTGCCATCATTTGAAAGACAAAATCTAAGTACAGAAAGAACAAACTTGTCTGAGAGAATGACACCCCTCTGAGGAATTAACTGTTCTGGTCAGCCCAAAGTCTCCTTCATAAAAAATGGAGATATTTCTGTACAACTGTAAATAAAGCATGTTCTGTTCTACCTGATACTGTGTCCAGCCTCTCTACCATAAACCTTATTATTTTTTCATCATTTGTCCTTAGAGTAACAGACTTATAAAAGTAGGTATCTCAAATGACTCTCAGACTGCATTTGTCTCAGCCACTTCCTGCTTCTGTGGGCTTTCTTACTAATTGATATGCTTACTATCTCCTGAATCTTTTAAGAGTAGACCTATTTTGTATACATGTACTACTATTAAATTTATACCAGAAGGTCTCTTTCTGGAGTGTCCAGAAAAAGAATCCCCAGACTATAATCTAATAATGTCACAGTCTGATTTTTACTATCTGATGCTTCCCCTACCAATATTTCAATCTTTAAATCTGAACATAATAACATTGGAGCTAAAGAAAGAAAGTATGGGATGTATAAGGGAAAGTAAACTCTTAAGGATCTCCATCAATCTGGCTTTTCCATTATTGAAACTGACCTATTACTCATTGAGAAGCAAAACTATTGAAAAACTGACACCCATTATACTTCCTCTTTCTGCCACACATATTGGAGTGTTTCTTTTTGCATAAAGATTGGAAGTTATTCTTGATTTTTCTGGGCTAATTATCAAAAGATATCTTAGAGTATTGCTTAATCTCATAGGACATTGTTGACACTGGATTCTTCACTTTTCTGAAATAGGCTAGCCCTATAAATGATCTGAAAAACCCAGTAACACCTAAGTCCTTACCCTGGACAGACTTAATAAAGACTGTATCTGTAATATGAAAGACTCCCTTTGAAAATCTTATTCTGTTCTTACTCATTGACATGAACTTTTCATTCTTCTGGTACATGAAAGGTCATGATAAGATTTGGAGCTCTAACTCAACAGGACAATAAAATTCAGAGACCACTATTTATTGAATCTGGAGTGAAATTCTACCCTTCTATTTTTGCACAATTGCAGCAATCTCCAAGTTAATGTAGATTTCTGGCAACTTAAATCTTAAGATCTCCACATAAACTCTATATAGCATGATGTTCAATGATGTCATTGAAATACATATTATCATGTACTGCTAACCAAACACACAATCCAGTGAGACTTCAGAAAAACCAACATTTGTGTTCATGTGTTCCAGTTAAAAGGTATCAGATACTAATTTTTTTGACCTCTGTGGAATTTTCCAGGCAAGAGTACTGAGTGGGTTGCTATTTCCTCCTCCAGGGGATCTTCATGACCCAGGGATCAAACCCACATCTCTTGCATCTCCTGAATTGGCAGGAAGATTCTTTATCAACTGCTTCACCCAGGAAGCCTTCTATGTCAGTAGAAAATTTAAAACAGAGTGCCTCATAGTTCTCCAGGAAAAGTCACTATCCTAAAGGAGGAAGCTTTCCAAGACCTCAAATCAAGCAGCAGACTTGTTGAGATCATATCTTTGCCTAAGACATTGGAATAAGACCCACACCTGGCAGAAATCACTGATTCTCTGCTTCTTTTGGGTTTTCTGCTTGCTTTTTGAGAATATTATTTTCCTACTGAGTTGCCTTAAAAGTTTTTACTGCTGTAATGTGATTTTTAATTTTTTTCTTCTAATCTTAATTCTTTGACTAAATCAAGAGGATAAACAAAGTTTCTGTAAATCTATGGATATCAAAAGTCCCTGCTACTGACTCAGAGTAGTGAGAAATACCTACCTGAAACCAATGATAGCAGGATTTTGGCTAAGATGTATTGTTCAAGATTTGCTAGCAATTCTCCACTTAATATTTGTTTTTTTTCCAACTGTCTATTAGTGGTTCTCCTCCAAAATCTTAAATCTTTCATTACACATGATATAAATACAAATGTAAAGATAGAAGTCACAGGAAGCCATGACAGCAGCCATTTTCAGTGAGTCCTAGCCTACCATCAGTACTGGATTTGGGCTTCTGAACAAACCAAAGTGCAATAAACTGACGAGACTCATCTCCCTGTTAACCAAGAGAGATATGCACAACAGCTTTCATATTCCCTTGGCCTCTACAGCCCACCCTCGTGCATATGACCTTAACTTCTTGAAACTATGCTTCCTTAAATAAAATCAAACTGTACAAATAACGGTCACTACATCATGAAAATAATTTCACCTCTTCCCCAAGCCATTTTTTATCAACTATTCATGATACAGCTGAATTTCTGCTATGTCCTCTAAAACCCCTCTTTCTAACCCAAGGTAGAATGTTCCTGCAAAGTTCTAAAATTGCAGTATTCTCAAGGAAGACTTCTGTTTAGCAGTGCTAATGAATTCCATGTATTAGTAACTCAGGAATTTGTTCAGATTATTACTACATGTTTATACAGTTTTCAGTTCAGTTTCTTCAATTCTTTATTATTACTATTACTGTTACATGAGATTTTCTTTTCATAAGATCTTCTGTTTTCAATAAGTATCATTTTGTCAAAAATAATTTTATCTACTTGCTTTACAACATTCCTTAAGCCTATCCATAATATCTCTAATGATTTTATATTTATTTACTTCAAAAGTGGCTTTGCCATTTTTTCTTCTTTTACTTGCCATGGGATTCTACATATTAAAAAGTATATAGTTTATCCTATTGGTCATGGTATATGCCCTAAAGCACCAAACTCAGTTTGAGGCCTTTCCAATAGCCAGAAACACATATTTGAGAAACAAAAATTTGCATGGGAAAAGGATTTTCTCCATCCTCCTACTTCTAAGAAAATTCAAGCATTCTCTATTTTTATGACTCTTTTAACAGCTGTGTTGAGGTATATATACAAAAAAAATCAGCACAATTTAATGTGTATAATTTGATGAATTTGGATATATGCATATACTTACAAAGCCATCACTATAATTAAGGTTATAAATATATTCTCTTTTTGATTCATGCTCATATACAAGACTCATGTATGAGTTTTTTAAACACTTAGAGATGGGATCATACTAGAATCAAGTAGAATAACGATACATGACCCTTTTTGAGAATGTGTTAAAAGCAATGGAACTCTTCTCAGAAAAATACAGGTAAGCACTTACTTATACCAAAATTTACATGCATTCTAGAGTTCACAGACTTCTTGAAGTCAGTTCACATATGTCTAGGCTTACAAGAATCTATTTTATTTTGCCTAGAAGAGTGTTAAGTATCTGTCATGTACTCTGCTTCTCTCTTGCTGTTGTCTTGTCAGGCTTTTTTTTTTCTTTTCTTTTCTTGGGTTGACAATAAATAAATAGTTTAAGCAAGTGACACCCAGGAAGTGCCCTATCTGAGCTCGCTTCAAATGACTCAATTAATATTGCAATGAATATTTATTGATTCTCTCCAGAATTCATGGAACTCTCACATAAGGGCTATTTGTTTTAGTGTTCTCCTGTGCACACTTGGGCAGAGATTGATGAAAGGCTTTAGTTAGTTTAAACAGAGAGCTTCTTTTATGTAAACTCCTCCTGTAAAAATAGAAGTATGCACATTTAGAAGCCCATATTAAGTAACTAATTAAATCATATGACAAGTTTGAGATAATCTGATGGATGATATTTCCAATTTCACTTTGTAGAAAAAGAAATATTTGAATAAGAGAAGAAAACCACAATAAACCCCACTCACCTATATTTGTCACTTTTTAATTATCTTTGTCCCACTGCTGTCTTTTGACTATGTCAGTTAGAACAAGAAAATGAATCTAGACAAAGACATAATGGAGAATGACATATTGGCAGCTATCATTCTGTTTATATGAAAGGCATTTAGATACCCAGTTTAAACCTAAACTGTATACTTTTTATAAATTCCACTTGTCTGACTCAATAATGAGAAGTGAAACTGAAAGTGAAGTCGCTCAGTCATCTCTGACTCTTTGTGACACCATGGACATTAGCCTACCAGGTTCCTCCATCCATGGAATTTTCCAGGCAAGAGTAGCGGAGTGGGTTGCCATTTCCTTCTCCAAGGTATCTTCCTGACCGAGGAACTGAACCCAGGTTTTCTGCATTTCTGGAAGATGCTTTACTCTCTGAGTCACCAGGGAAGCCCCAATAATGAGAAGTTCAGTTCAGTTCAGTTCAGTCGCTCAGTCGTGTCTGACTCTCTGCGACCCCATGAATCGCAGCACCACTGGCCTCCCTGTTCATCACCATCTCCCGGAGTTCGCTCACACTCATGTCCATCGAGTCCATGGCCAATGCTTAAATAAATAAGAGCCTACAAAGATGTTTAGGAGTAAACCTTCATATGGGAAGAGAAAATATCTCACATATCTTAGTTCAGCATGAATTTTGAATTAACAATAGTTCTAAAGAAAAAACCAAAGCAGGTAGCATTTGGGCATTACGAGATGGGATCTCTTATCTTAAATAGCATTCTCATGCTATGCAGTGACACTGGTCACCAGCGTGAAAGGTCTCCTGTTAGTAGACAAGTTCTTAGTAGAGATTTTCTACCACCATGAAAGAAAGCTAGATCAGGAGAGAAAAAAGGGCAGATGCTACATCAAAGCTAAAAAAGGTAAGTATTATAATGCACACATGGTACACCCCCAGTCTCCCTAGTTTAAACATACCAGACACCTACATCTCAATTTTGTTTTTTCAGGGGTGAATGGAATTTCATTAGTTGTAGGTAAATGTGAGAGCCAAAGACATATAGTTTATTGCATAAATATATATAGCATCAATGAATAATGGTATAATAGTTCTAATTTAATGTTACATGATCAGTTAAACATATTAACTGCTTATATATCATACACATATTATACAGGTATATGGGTATTAAGGAATGATTCTTGTCATCAAAGAGTTTCAATATGACTGCAGAAATAATTATAAATTTATCCAATGAAAATGTCCACACTCTTACTATATACTACTCCTGAGAAATTACTGATGTGTAAAAAATAACTTAAATATAAAAAGTAGTGTATGGTATATTTGATACACCAAATCATGTTACTGCAGTAGAGATAAATCTGGCAGAGTAGTGAAGCAAAAAGAAATAAGTTCATATCAAATTTTGAGACATTAATTATTCAAGTTTAAGTTATCTGGCTCTCACTTTCTTATGAATATAGAAATTCTATATAGGGATATTGTGGAACTACATAAAATTATAAATGTGGCAGGAAATATATTCATTTATTTCACTTTATAGGAAGATGAATCTTGGTATCTGATAATTATATAGAATATTGAGATGTGCTACTTATCCTCTTTAAAGTATATGTGACTGTGATAACAAAAAGAATTATGGTCTAAAAGGGTGCCTTTCTTTGGGTTTTTATATACATTTTAGCAAGTAAGTCATTATTGCAGCATATATTTACTATCACCATTACACAGCAGGCAATGTACTAGGCGAAGTATTATTTTTTTTTTTAAAGATGGGTAAAAATCTAGTCTCCTGGAGATTGCAATCTAAGGATGAAAGCAGATATTAAGTAAATGCAAAAATATATCTTTAATTGAATATTTTGGTCATGAATATGCAATCAACCATGGTATAATAATGGGTACTAAACTTGTACTCCCACTATAAACAGCTAGAAAACTGTTTCCACATATTGGAAAGGCACCACAGGATTTTGCTTCCTGCGAGTTGAGAAATAAACAAAATGAGTCCAGCTCTGCTCCAGCTTATAGCCTGGAGGTAGTCTTGAAAATAGAGGAAAGAAAGGGAACCAAGCAGAGTCCAATATTCTTTCACTGAGACGAGGAGATAGAAATCAAAGGTCATGTGCCAAGTGTCTGGAGAAGATTTTATCTTTAATGAATAATGAATTAATAGCTCACTATGGGTTTTCTTGCCGACTAAGGTCTGTCTAGTCAAGGCTATGGTTTTTCCTGTGGTCACGTATGGATGTGAGAGCTGGACAGTGAAGAAGGCTGAGCACCAAAGAATTGATGCTTTTGAACTGTGGTGTTAGAGAAGACTCTTGAGAGTCCCTTGGACTGCAAGGAGATCCAACCAGTCCATTCTGAAGGAGATCAGCCCTGGGATTTCTTTGGAACGAGAAAAGAGTCGGGCATGACTGAGCGACTGAACTGAACTGATGGTTTTCCTATTTACAAGAAAAAACTGTAAATTCTGATATGGTATTTAAATGAAGTAGGATTCACAGAAGCACAAAACGAGATAGATTTTCAAGTGACAGTTGACAACCTTCACTCTTTCTGCGTAGTATAAGTTATGGAGTTGTTTTAATCCTCTAGTTATTTTCCTCTGCAGATATCCAGTTTGTTATATTTCTCTTAAAACTTGAAAATTCAGTGTAAGAGAGTGTTTCAGCTTTGTTTAAGATATTGTCGTCGTGAAGTCGCTCAGTCGTGTCCGACTCTTTGCGACCCCATGGACTGTAGCCTACCAGGCTCTTCTGTCCATGGGATTCTCCAGGCAATAGTACTGGAGTGGATTGCCATTCCCTTCTCCAGGGGATCTTCCCGACCCGGGGATCGAACCCAGGTCTCCCGCACTGTAGACAGATGCTTTATGATACAGTAGTTTCAAGCTATATGTTTTTTTTTTTTTTTTCTGATTTTAAAAGGTAAGTACTCCTGAATTCAAATTATAGAATCTACTATAAATTTGTGATTCACTCAAAAAAGCTTTTTCCTTTGTTTCTAAATTAATATAAAAATGATAATGAATCATAATTTATGAAGAATTACATATTATTACTATTCTACAGTTGGATACTAATTTAATTCATTGATAAAAGACATGAAAGAGTAAACAGGACAGACTAAGTACTGTTCTTAATGCATTCTAGTAGGATGACAATGGAAGTATAAATGAATACTACCAAATGACCCAGCAATCCCCCTCCTGGCACATACCTGGAGAAAACCATAATCCCAAAAGATACATTTACTCCAATATTCATTGCAGTACTATTTACAATAGCCAGGACATGGAAGCAATCTAAATGACCATCCAAACAGGAATGGATAAAGAAGTGGCACATATGTACAAAGGAATATTCCTCAGCCATAAAAAATAAATTAAGTTGTGTCATTTTCAGAGAGATGTAAGAAACTAGAGACTGTCATACAGAGTGAAGTAAGTCAGAAAGAGAAAAACAAATATTGTATATTAACACATATATGTGGAATCTAGAAAAATGATACAGATGAACTTATTTTCAAAGCAGAAAGGGAGACACTGACATAGAAAACAAATGTATGGACACCAGTGGGGGTGGGTGGTGGGATGAATTAGGAGATTGGGACTGACATGTATACACTACTAGGTGTAAGATAGATAACTAATGAGAGCCTACTATATATCACAGGTAATTTGACTCAGTGCTCTCTGGTGACCTAAATGGGAAGGAAATTAAAAAAAAATAAAAAAGAGAGGATATATGTGTACATATAACTGATTCACTTCACTGTTCAGTAGAAACTAACACAACACTGTAAAGCAACTACACCACAATAAAATTTTAAATGAATAATTATAATCATAATACCATATAATTCTCAGTAATTAAAATTATAAAGAAAAACAAACACATATATTATCAATATGGGAAATAACTGATGGCCAATACTCAAATCAGTATTCTATCCATAGTGTACAAATTGCAGGCAATACTCTGATCACAATATTACCAGTGTCCACATCTCCTGCATCACCTGCTTGGTAGGCAGATTCTCACCCACTGAGCCACCAAGGAAACCCTATATCTGATTATTCTTGCTTAAAATATTATTTAGAGAAATCATTGATGACTTTGCATGTAAATATAGATTCTCTGTTCTAAGTACTGTATAATCTGCCACTGTGTAAATATCTCAAAAATTATATCAAATATAGATACACATTTGCCTTATCTGCAGATCTGGGCCATAAATAATATAGCTATGAATATTATGTTTATCAACATTTGGTGATGGGATCCAATTTTAAATAAAGTGGTCAGGAAGTCTTTTCTGAGAATGTGGTATTGCAATATGATTTATATCATTTTTCAGTACTATTGTTACATAACAATTTATTTCAAAATGTAATTGCTTAAACAACCACCTATTTATTTATCTATTTATTTATTTATGTCTGTGCCAAGTCTTTGTTGCTGCATGTGGCCTTTGTCTAGTTGCAGAGAACGGGAGAGACTCTCTAGTTTTGTGCAGGCTTCTCATTACGGTGGTCTTTCTTGTTGCAACTCACAGGCTCAGTAGTTGTGGCTTATGGGCTGAGTTGCCCAGCAGCATGTGGGATCTTCCTGGACTAGGGATCAAATCCATGTCCTTTACAATGGCAAGCAGATTCTTAAATCACTGTACCACCAGAAAAGTCCAAATAACCAATTTTTACGCAAAGGAGTTTTGTGGAAATTTCAGACATGGTGCAGTAGGATAATTTGCCCTATACTTCATGATATTTTACCTAAGACTTCAGCTTACAGACTCAAGTTGGCTATGGTTGGATGGTGGAAAGCTGCAATGGTTCAAAGGTCAATCAATCACATTTATGGTACTTGGGTTGGAATGACTCGAAGACCTCCACTGCTGACTTTAATGCATGAGTGGATTCTGTGTTTCTTGGCTTCCTCACAGCAAGGCAGCCTCAAAATAGTTGGACTTTTTACATGACAACTCAAGACCTAAACAGGAGTGTTATATAATACCACTTCTGGCACACTCTGTTGGTCACACCAGCACTTTGATTCAGGAGGCCAAGACATAGATCTATTGTAGATAGAATGCCAAAAAAAAAAAAAGGCAAAGTAGGGCCATATTTTAAAACATCCAAAAGTCAGCCATGAGGAACTCATTCATGAAAGCAGGGGAAAAAATAAGTCTAAAGTCTCTCAGTAGGAAACATGTTTTAACTTTTGAGAAGGGGAAATAAAATCAGATTGCTTAAGTATAGTGAGAAGTGAGTAGTAGGCAGAGGTCATTTTTTTTTCAGAATATTTTATAACATTAAGTAGACCATAATGAATTTGAATCCTATTTTAAGTTCCAAGAAGTTACTGGAAACATAGGGTAGAAACATTTACATTTCATCAATAACATTTTTGTGGCAGCCATAGAATTAACGATGCTTAGCGAAGCACAAAAAACCTTTTTCAATCATATAGGTACCTGAGGATGTAGGCTAGGATAGTGACAATAAACATGTAGATGTGAAAAAGTGGCAAGATGAGTTTGATCATTTTTGGCTAACATAATAGTCATTCAACATTCCACTCTGGATTATCATTTTTCTTGAAATCTACTTGATCTGTCTTTACCTACCTACCTTAATCCAAGATAATTTAAGAAATCATTTGCTATCTTAGGAATTTATACATATATTTGTGACATATTTACAATATTAGAGGCAAATCACCTATATGCATATTTTCATACATTATGATCACTGAGATCAGGAATTTGGTCTTACCTGAACTTGATTCCCAGGGGAAAACACAATATTTAGAACGGAGTAAAAATTTAGACACTAAAATAATAATAATAATAATATTCTTCCAAAATAAACCTTTCAGCTGATGATAGCTGTAACTAGTATTTCAATATATACATAATAATACATATTACAAAATACTCCATATTTATAAAATTTATTATATGCATGCATCTCCATATCTTATATTTCTTGAAGTAATCAGTTCTTAATCTTTACATTATTAATTACTTCTAAAATTATTGCCAGAATGTTTTTTTGCAGTTTTAGCTATTCTGTATACAAATGAGCATCTCAGATAGTGTTTTCAGAACCTATAGAAACAGCTTTTTAAAATGATCAATGCCATTTAGAAGCAATTATTTTGCAATAACTTAACACATTGGAACACTGATATTGTGCTGCTTTCAAAAGAAATGCCGATCAAATTAAATGCTCATAAGAAATGAAATTATGTCTTTGCAAGATGAGATATTTAATATTACTTGAAATAGATATTGAAAAAACAATGTCTAAAGTCAAATCAAAAATGACACTCATTTTATAGTAACATTAGTTGGGACCACTGAACATACGTAATTGATTGGTAACTTTGGAAATGACTTTAACACCCATCAAAAATAAAAGAAAAATGTGAAGAATGCTATTTTGTTGGGTAAAACAACTAAATTTTTACACAAGACTGAGAATGTTTCCTTTTTTTTTCCAGTCTATTTAGTCCTAGTGCTGCCTGAGGCACAATAATGGATCCAAGGAATTCTCAGAGTCATCTCAAGCTTATAATTCACCAGAAAATAGCACAATGGTTTCCTAAGGCATTGCTCTCAGCATGAAAGTGCAAAATTAAAAGCAAACAAAATGCTGGGTTGAGGGGTTTGCTGGACCTTGTGTAAGAAAACTGAGGTGAAGGCATCAGGGTGAAAAGCCAATTATTTTTATCATTTTATTCATTTTTTTTTCATATAATATTTGTGAATCTTCCACTAAACCATACAAACGAAAAGAAGATACAGACTCTTCTAGCCTAAACCCTTGTGCTATACATATAACCAGTAAAGAATCAATGCCAAGCTATGTCTGAAGTTGTCTGACATTCCTCTCTTCTGGCCATTCAGAAGTTTCATTTCACTCAGCTTCTGCATGAAAATCTCGGATCCACGCTAACACTGCTGTGTGCCTGTGCTCAGTCTTCCTGACCCAAGGATCGAACTCCTATCTCTTGCATCTCCTGCACTGGCAGGTGGATTCTTTACCACTGGTGCCACCTGGGAAGCTCATTAGATACAGATTCACTTGTGAGTAACAAGACCAGCTTTGTTTGATCACAGTATTTTTTGTTCTACTACTGGAGTCTCTTAATGTTGGTCTAGAATAACTGGCTCTAGATCCCTACTACTACTTCTGGAACTCTGCTACCCCCTGCTTCATCTATATTCACTTGATGCATATTCACGGACTTGATCCTACATTAGACTTGCTGGGTTTTCATTAATAGTTCCCTATACATCTAGATCTCCTTTCAGCTCAGTTGTGACTTTATCTACTTCTTAATGTAATCCTCTGAAAAATGAGCATTAAGTTTAGAAACACATTCAATTGCCATAAATGGGATTTTCCCCCGAGGTTCAGGTACCAATAGAAAAATTTAACAATAAAAGAGAAAACAGACACAGTATAGAGAGATTTAGAGTCATTTAGAGTAGTATTCTGGGGCTTCTAAGGTGGCTGAGTGGTTAAGAAGCCACCTGCCAAGCAGGAGACGTAGGAGATGTGGGTTTGATCCCTAGACATGGAAGATCACCTGGAGGAGGCAATGGCAACCACTCCAGTATTCATGCCTGGGAAAATCAGAGGACACTGGCGGGCTACAGTCCACGGGGTTGCAAAATTCGGACTCGACTTAGCAACTAAACAGCAGCAGAAGCAACAGAGGAGTATTCCAGACAGCAGTCAGTCTATCACTAAATAGTATGAATGGTAAAATAAGTAACCATCTGTAATTTGCTAGTTTTTCTTCTTTGAAGGTTTTACTCATGTTGTAGTGAGAGCATATTTATATATTATTTATAATTTGCTGATGATATCATTGTTCATTATTGCTCGAATGCAACAAATATTCTTAGAGACCATCAGGAGAAGATCACAGACAAAGAAGCCATGAGAATCACTCTTCAAGGTCATTTGGAAGAGACAGAAACACAAATAAATAAGCATAATATAAATCAATATAGATAATATTCAAGATATGTGCAAATGTAGTTGGAACTACAGAAGAAAATTTTCAAGGAGTTTGGAGTGGCATTGTAGGAGTAAGAATTGAGCTGAAGAGTAATATACTAGATGAATGGAAAGATAAAGGTCATCCCAGGAACATTAATCAGAAAGTTCAAAGACATAAATACATGAACAATCATGAAAGGGCAATAGTTTAGAACTGTTAGAGGTGTGAGAAGTTTATAGAGAAAATAGAAAAGGGTTGAACATAAAACTCTAGAGAACACAACTAATTAAAGGTTAAGGAAGACAAGAAAAATGAAAAGGTTTTAAGAATAAGGAGAGAAATTTAGAAGAGTGTTACAGAAGTGTAAGAGAAAAATAAGGATATATATTTTAGGGAGAACATCTATTTAAATTTTTTCACTCCTTTTTCTAGGAAGTGAAGAAAAAATAAAAAGAAAGAAGCAAAACTTAGGTTGGAGCAGAAAATGCGTTAGAAAATGGCAGTCAACTGTTAATCAGAATAAGCCATCTCATCTGGAGAGACACTTTGCAAAGATTACAGTCATTCTGTAACTTCCATCTTCACTACACTTATTTACATTTTATGTTCAGGACTTCATAGTCCAAGTAAAATGTTTAGCTTAATATCTTTTATCTGGTAAGTGAAGTGAAAGTTAATCAGTCGTGTCCAACTTTTTGTGACTCCGTGGATTATAAAGTCTATGGAATTCTCCAGGCCAGAATACCGGAGTGGGTACCCTTTCCTTTCCTCATTGCAGGCAGATTCTTTACCAGCTGAGCCAAAGAGGAAGCCTTTATCTGGTAAGTGGTCAAAATGAACTAATCCTTGCTGTATGTATTATAATAAAGGCAATAGTAATTTCCTTACTGTTTCTGTTGTAATTATTTTACTGATTTGAATTCTGTATTTACATAAAATATTATCAATTCCTTTAAGAATTAAGTCCCTTTCTTTGGGGTCACCTGCTATACACTGGAGAGCATTCATTTAGACCAGTAGTCCTAAAAACCTAGTCCCTATAACAGCAATAGCACCAACCTTTGGGAACATGTAAAACGTGAACATTCAAGGACCCCACCATGCATATACTGAATCAGAACCTCTGTAAGTGAATGAAGTTCAGTAAGATGTGTTTCCACAGGCCCTGATTGAATCTAAAGTCCTATGTCAGTAGAATGAAGTCATCCATTCCTCCATTAGCTTTAAGTATAATGACCTTTAATTAACCAAGATGTCAGAAGGAGAACATTGCCTTAGGCCAGGGGAATGGATGCTTTTTGACTAGGTGGAAAAAGTGGGGGTTTGGAGTATGAAAGATCTAGATTCAAGCCTTAAACTTGGCCAACAGTGTATCTGTTTCCCTCAGCATTTTTTCCACTCTGTCTTGGGATATTCTACCCATCTCCCAGCGATACTGAAATAATTGAGGCAGTGAATGTAGAACGTCAGGCACATAATGGCCAATAAATACTAGTTTCTTCCACATCATAATCACTTTTATTGAGTAAAAATAAATTATACATTCTGCTTTTATTAAGAGTTTCATAAGAAACAGTCCTATGGGAACGATTTCAGCATCTATTTTATAACTATTGCTGATGACATTTTCCATTCTGTCATTCAAGGTCACACATATAAATTTTTATATGAGCAATGTCTTTATATGTTTGGATATAAAAAAATAGAAAACTAATTTAAATATTAATCTAGAATATGTGGTAGAATGTTTCTTCAAAATAAATTCATAGGGGTCAAATATTTGTGAATGACTTGTAACTAAATAAATTCAATACAAAAAATAAAATTAAAACATGATGCAACTATGGGCAAAATCCACAATTTAAAGTATTCTTTGCATATAGACATTCATATCTTTATAAAATGTTAATAATTAAATAGCTAAATTGTTACTTTTTAAAATTGTTTTCCAAAAATCATTATTTTCCAAAGTTTTAATAGAAAAAAATAAAGATGCATACGTTTATTAAGCATAATACATATATAATTTGCTAAGAATTATGAGAGAGCTAAAAAGCCCTTTAAAATAGTAAAATTCAATATTTTTTACTTTAAGATGAAGAGACAGTTCCAAAAGGCTTAGGCCCTTGATTTAGGTCAATTATTTAGTGTTAGAACTTAGCCTGGAAATAAACTCCCTGTAATGGTTTGGTTTCACTGAAGTTTTCTTCTTTGTTAGAATGAAACCTAAAAGAGCAATCTCACAGTGATATCTATTTTTTTATATTAAGTGCAAATTTTAAAAAGGTAATTCATCAATTTTCCAAATTCCCTGCTTCAAGTAAAATAAATCATGAGAGTGATATACAGCAAGTTGAAACAAATATTTCCTCTGCTTTCATAGCAGTTGAGTGCTCTGATCTGGGAAATATGAATTTATTTTTCCCCTGTTTTACTGAGGTATGATTCAAATATTTAACAAATGGGATATGCTTAGGTTTAATAATATGATTTTCTAAGGTTTACAATGAGATTATTTAATATTACTTCCAAAATCAAATAAATTACATCCATCATCTCACATATTTACCATTTCTGTGTGCATGTGTGTGGTAAGAATACTTATCTATTCCCTTAGTAAACTTCAAGTATATACTACCATATTAACTACAATCACTATTCTGTATACCCGAACCCAGGACTTATTCATCTTATAACTGAAGGTTTGTACTCTTTCACCAGCATCTTCCCATTTTCACCACCCTCTAAACCCTAGGCAACCACTACCTTTGTCCTTACTTACATGCCCTTTTTAATGCTTCTTCCTTTATACCTGCATGTTTTCATAATCTTGGACAATACTTTCATATAAACAGCTTCTCCCTTAATTCTTACAACAAATATATCTCTTTAGAAGAAATGGGAGTGTTCCCTGCTCTAATTCAGTCATATTTCACACACACACATTCTCTGTGATGCCTTCTTGAATCACAGTTTCTGTTTCAGTCTCTTCAGTCCTAATTCTGATGTTCTAAAATAGAATTTTATTCCAAAATTGAAAGTACTGACTTCTGCTAATTTTAATCAGTTATGAAATTCAGGTTTTCTCAGTTGTAAGTTAGTGTTCATTTATCTCTATTTCACTAAATCTCAATAAAATGGGTTTCAGCTAATATGTTCAAAGTCTAGATAGTTTTTCAGTTAAATTTAGTAATTATGCTTGTCAGTGACACCATACTACTATTCAATATTTATGAATTTTTTTTTTTTTTTTTACTGAGTGAGTAGTGAAGCATCACCCAATGCTGTAACAAGATACAAAATTAACACACAGAAATCAGTTGCATTTCTTCACACTAACAATGGAATAACAGAAGGGAAGTATAAACAAACAATCCCTTTTAAAATAGCAGCAAAAAAAAATAAATACTTAGGAATACACCAAGAAAGTAAAAGACTTGTAAGTTGTAATAAAGGAAATTGAAAATGATTTAAAGAAATGGAAAGATATCCTATATTCTTTGATTGAAATAATTAATACTGGTAAAATGACCACACTGCTGAAAGCAATCTACAGATCCAATGTGATCCCTATAAAATTATCTATGATTTTGTTTTACAGAACTAAAACAAACAATCTTAAAATTTACATAAAATCATAAAAAGCCTCAGAATTGCCAAAGCAATCCTTAGGAAAAAGAACAAAGCCAGAGGCATAACCCTTCCAGACTTCAGACAATACAACAAAACTATAGTAATCCAAACAGCGTGATGTTAGCATAAAAACAGACATATGGAAAAAGGAAACAGAACAGAAATCTCAGGAAGAAACCCACAAACCTATGGACAATTAATCTTCTACAAAGGAGGCAGGTACAATAAGGAAAAGTCTCTTCAGCAAGTAGCATTGGAAAAGTTGGACATCTGCATATAAATCAATGAAGTTAGAACATATCCTCACATCACATACAAAAATAAACTCAACATGGTTTAAAGACTTAAATATAAGACACGATACCATGAAACTCCAAAATATTATCTGACATAAATCATACCAAATGTTGCCTTGGGTGTGTTTTCTTAGGTCCGTTTTCCCAGACAATAGAAATATAAAATAAGCTGCTGCTGCTGCTGCTGCTGCTGTTGCTGCTAAGTCGCTTCAGTCGTGTCCGACTCTGTGCGATCCCATAGACTGCAGCCTACCAGGCTCCTCTGTCCATGGCATTTTCCAGGCAAGAATACTGGAGCGGGTTGCCATTGCCTTCTCCAATAAAATAAACTAACTGAACCTAATCAAAGGTATAAGCTTCTGTACAGCAAAGGAAACCATAAACAAACAAACAAACAAAAAAAACCTATGGACTCGGAGAAAATATTTGTAAATGATGCAACTGACAAGGACTTAATATCCAAAACATATCACTATTTCATGTGTATCAATAACAAAACAATACAAAAACAAATAACTCAGTTGAAAAATGGGCAAAAGACCTGAATAGACACTTGTCCAAAGAAGACAAACATATAGCCAATAGGTACATGAAAAGGTGCTCATCATCACTAATTATTAGAGAAATGCAAATCTAAACTACAATGAGGTACCACCTCACACCAGTCAGAATGCCCTTCATTATGAAGTCTATAAATAATGAATGCTGGAGAGGTTGTGGACGAAAGGGAACCCTACTACACTGTTGGTGGGAATGTAAACTGGTAGAGCTATTATGGAAAACAGTGTGGATGGTCTTCAAAAATTAAGAAAAGAGCTACCATATGATCTAGCAACCCTACTCCTGGGCATATACTGAGACAAAACTGTAATTTGAAAAGATACAAGCACCCTCTACGTTCATATCATCACTATTTACAATAGCCAGGATGTGGAAACAAACTAAATAACCATCAACAGATGCAAGCATAAAGAAGTGGTATATAAATACAATGGAGTATTAGTCAGACATAAAAAAGAATGAAATATTGCCATTTGTAGCAACATAGATGGATTTAGAGATTGTCATCCTAATTGAATGAATCAGAGAGAGAAAGAAAAATACCATATGATATCACTTATACATGGAATCTAAAATACAACTCAAATGAGCATATCTATGAAACAAAAAAAAAGACTTACAGACACAGAGAACAGAATTTCAGTTGCCAAGGGGGAGCAGTGGAGGCAGGTAGGAAGGATTTGGAGTTTGGGATTAGCAGATACAAACTAGTATAGGATGGATAAATACTAAAGTCCTACTGTCATAGGGACCATAATGGAAAAGAATATGAAAAAGCATATATATATGTATATATATACATATATATATACACACACATATATGGAGAAGGCAATGGCAACCCACTCCAGTACTTTTGCCTGGAAAATCCCATGGACGAAGAAGCCTGGTAGGCTACAGTCCATGGGGTCGCGAAGAGTCGAATACGACTGAGCGACTTCACTTTCACTTTTCACTTTCATGCATTGGAGAAGGAAATGGCAACCCACTCCAGCGTTCTTGCCTGGAGAATCCCAGGGACGGAGGAGCCTGGCGGGCTGCCGTCTATGGGGTCTCACAGAGTCGGACACGACTGAAACGATTTAGCAGCAGCAGCAGCAGCAGCACACACACATGTATGTGTGTGTGTGTATATATATATATATATATATGTCACTGATATCACTGTACTGTATAGCAGAAATTAACACAGCATTGCAAATCAACTATACCTAAATAAAACTTTAAAAAAACAATAAAATAATCACACTGATATATAAGATTATTAAGTTGTTTCCTTCTTTTACTGATATATTTGTTAGTTTCCAATAGTTAATCTGTTTAATCTCTTTAAATTAATGTTAGCATTAGGTCTGAAACATGGGTGATCTACTTTAGTTTGTCAGATCTCAAGTAAGACCTCTCAATATGCTCTACTAATATGCTTTCTTTATTTGAAACTAAACATTATTATACAATATAATTTCTATTCTATCCTACTGATTCATAATACTGCTGCTACTGCTGCTAAGTCGCTTCAGTCGTGTCCAACTCTGTGCGACCCCATAGATGGCTTGCCTATATAAAGATGGTATATATTCCTTCCAACAGCAAATACATTTACAGAATACAATGGAAGTATTTTGTTGGGTCAGCAAGTAGCCAAAAAAGTAAAGTAATTTTCCTTTATATGAAGACTATTTCATATTTAGTTGTTTTCAAAAATACCTTAATTGAAATGTTTAATACGTGTTTGGAGAATCACCAGATATGGACATGCTTTGAATAATTCTGTATAATCCCTAGAATTTTTTAAAATGAAGTGAATACAAATTGCCAAAAACAAAATACAAGGCAAATCCATTTACAAAGAAAGCTAAAATTCCCTTCATGTTAATCAGGGAAATGTATATCAAGATCACAATGAGGTAATATTCTACATCTAGTCAGTTGGAAAAGATTCAGAAATCTAACGATAACAAATATTACAAAAAATTAAACTTAAAAAAGGTATAAATTTCCAGTTATAAGATAAATAAATTATTGAGATGTAATGCACACCATGGTAGTGATAGTTAATAATACTGCATTGTACATTTGAAAGTTGCTGAGAGTAATTATAAAAACCTTCATCACAAGAAAAAAAAGTTTTAAACTATTGAACAATGTTAATTAGATATATTGTAGTAATCATTCTTCAGTATACATAGCAAAATGCTATGTTCTACATCCAAAACATAATATTATATGTCAATTATATCTCAAAAAAGATAAAAAGAACAAAAGTTTCAGAGGCCACCAGTTGACTGGATCTCTTACAGAATGTTGGTATAAGTTAAAAACTGTACAACCTTTGGAAAACAATTAGAATAATATTGGATATTGCTTACCATATATCTCAGCAATTCCACTTTTAGGTACAAACCTCCTTGTGTGTATTCATCAGAGGACATATATGATAACATTCTTATGATTACTTTTACAATAGAAAAAATTACAAATTTAATTACAAAATTATCATATGCATGTAACTATCATACAGCCATGAAAAATAAATGATTATTTATTTTTATTAGGGGATAATTGCTTTACCATATTGTGGTGGTCTCTGCCACACATCATGTTGAATCAGTCATAATTATATATATATTCCCTCCCTCTTGAACCTCCCACCTTCCTCCCATTCCACCCCTCTATGTCATCACAGAGTACCAAGCTGGGTTCCCTGTGTTATAGAGCAGCTTTCCAACAGTTATCTATTTTACACATGATAGTGTATACGTGCCAATGCTACTTCCTCAATTTGTCCTAACCTCTCCTTGCCTTGCTATGTCCATCAAACTGTTCTCTACCCCTGTGTCTCCATTTCTTCTGTGTAAATACGTTCATTAGTACCATTTTTCTAGATTTCATACATATGCATTCATATATGATACTTGTTTTTCTCTCTCTGACTTACTTCACTCTGTATAACAAGCTCTAAGTTCATTCACCTCACTACAACTGACTTATGAAAACAGAATAATGTATTCATGAAGCCAGATTCATTCTTTTAAACAGCTGAGTAATATTCTATTGCATATATATACCACAATTTCTTTATCCATTTATGTTGATGGACATCTAAGCTGATTCCATGTCCTGGCTATTGTAAATAGTGGGGTGTATGTGTCTTTTAGAATTGTTGTTTTCTTGGAGTAGATGCCCAATAGTGATATTGCTGCATAATGATAAAGAAATCAATCCAAGAAGAAGATTTAACAATTATAAATATATATACACCCAACATAGGAGGTCCTGAACATACAAGGCAAATTATAACAACTGTAAAAGGGGAAATCAATAGTAAACCAGTAACAGTGGGAAACTTTCACATCCCACTTATGCCAATGGACAGATCATCCAGACAGAAAATTAAGGGAACATAAGCTTTAAATTGGGTTCCATGATGGTTCAGATAGTAAAGAATCTGCCTGCCATGCAGGAAACCCAGGTTCAATCCCTGGGTCAGGATGATCCGCTGGAGAAAGGAATGGCTACCCATTACTGTATTCTTGCCTGGAGAATTCCATGGATGAGATGGGCCTAACTGATATCTATATTTTATATTTTTCATATAAAAACAGTAGATTTCACTTTTTTCTCAAGTGCATATGGAACATTCTCCAGAACAGATTACATCTTGGGTCACAAATCAAGCCTTGATAAATTAAAAAAAAAAAAAGAAATTGTAGTAAGCATTTTTTCTGACCATAATGCTATACAATCACATATCAACTATAAGGGGGAAAATAACTGTGAAAAACACAAACACATGGAAGCTAAACAATATGCTTATGAATAACCGAGAGGCCACTGAAGAAATCAAAGAGGAAATCAGAAAATACCTAGAAACAATGATTTTAAATGACATACAATAATATTGATCAAGTTTTATAACATAATATTTAGTGGAAAAGAATCCCAATGGAAAGGATTTAGTTTTAGAGACTTTATATACAGTTTAAAAGCAACAACAAAATACAATAAATACATCTATCATGTAAACATGTATGTGAGATAAATCTGAAAAAAGAATAAAACAAGGAAATGATAAAGGCAAATTTTAGACTAACAGTTACTATGAGAGAGATGGAAGGAGATGGTAAAAGTGAGCACACAAGTGTATACAAATTATCAACTATGCTCTGGTTTGTGGTAAATAGGTACCCATTCTATAACTAAAAATAAGGCATAATGAAATGAAATAAAATAACACCATTCATGGAAAATGAGGATATCTTTCATGAAAAAAGTATTTTAATTAAGTCAATTCTGTACACCTGAAATTCTTAAAAAGAAAGTGTTTAAAGTATCATGAAGGTTTGTAAATTAGATTCTTAGTGATATTGTTTCAGCAATTTATGTGGTAACAATATGTCTTGATTGCATAATACTCTGAGGGATACCTGCTATAACAATTTGGAAAAGACTCTGATAGCTTCAATTAAAATATCCCTTTAATATTGAAATGAAAACTGTGCTCCATTTGAAGTCATGTTCACAAAAGTACACTAGAAAGGTGAAATACTGCACCACGTTGCTTTTATGTCACTGATAGATAAGAATAAACTGAGAAAACTGTTTCAGTGATGAAGTCTTAAATTTCATTTACAATAATACTGGATCAAGTGGAAATATAATCTAACGATATTTTCCAAATGTGATGCATGGGCCGACTTTTTCCTAAACCCTGATTTATTAACACAACTATTTACACAGTTGTCCTCTTGACTCTACTTGTAAAGCAAGTTGCTCAGTAGAATTTTTATGTTGCACTGATATAGAGGTGCCTTACTGATATTTATCGTGTCCCACCCTACATCTCTTCCCTATAATAGCTTCTAAGTCAGCCCTGGAGAAGTGATGCCACTGATTTTTGCCCTTTTCGAAATTTTACCCTGGAGTCAGGTCAGAATGGTATAAATTATTCTAGTTGTAAACTTTGGCTAATAGTGTATTTGAAGAGAGAGTACATTAAAGGAGACTGAGAAATGACCTAATGGATTATAATCATTGATTCTTTGGAGTCAAATGGACCTTGGTTAAAATGCATCCATTCTCTGTTATTGGCTGCATACCTTCAGAGGTATTATTTAATCACTCCAAGTTTCAATCTGTACCTCTGTCAAATCTGATATTAATCATATCTACTTTTTATGACTATTGAAAGAGCAGTAGAGATATAATAATGTACATTAATAAGAAACAAAAATTAATAAAGGTCTGTTTTGTAATTATGAAAACCAACTGACTCAATTTTTCAACATCAGAGTATGTTGGAGGTGAGTATGTAGGAAAAATACTGTACTATGTCTATTACATATAATGTAGAAAGCAACTTATTCTTTTTCCTTCAGTTCTAAAAGTCTAGTGCAAGCTAATATCTATCTCTTATCTATTTTAAAAATTTGCTCCCATTAAGTTCAGGTTGCACTTAGGCTCTAAAGACTACAGGGGATAGACAGAAAATGGGCATACTCTTTTCATTCTTTTGACTTACCATTTACCCCCATACTCTGTGCTGTCAAAGAATGGAGAGGTACAAAAAAGGGGAAAAGAGAAAAAACAAATACTATGTTGCAACATATCAGTATTTCTCTCTTGGCAGTCAAACATCATCACATATGGTAGCTCTCCCATGGTAGCTCTCCAAGTGCAATCTTTATCCTCACCTCAAAAGCTTTTGTGGATCACTAAGAAACCCAGACTTTGGGACACTGGCATATTCTGTCTCCTGGTGATGCAGTTGGTTATTCTCACTGCTATTTACTCCTCCTTCCTCCCCCACCTCCAAACACCCAACAATCTGGCTAACCACTCCAAACAAACTTTCTTTTTACTGTCGCTACTATATCTTTTATACCTTGAAAGTCCTTTAAAAAATAACTCAATTCAGCATTGATATTTGGTATCTATACACTGCCAACAGGAAGTAGGAACTTTGTTATGCTCTCGTGATAGGCTGCACTTTCATTCTAGTCTTCTCCCTTCTCACTGAAATTATGAATAGCTTTAGCCAGCCCTTGATTTTTAGACTTTTTAAAATATGACTAAGAGCCATTTCATGTAATTCACTCAGATTCAAGGAAACCAATGTCAAGCTACCTTAAAACTTCTCTGAATCTCACCTTAGTTATTTTGAGCAAGGGTGAAGTTGCTCACTTCTTTCCCCACAGAGATACGCATTGGCTGTGGAATGTACACAGCTGATTCCTTATAAGGAATCCCCACGACTGTTATTTCTTGATCAGTCTCCTTAGTTATTTTACTATTTTTACAAATGAGTGGTGAACTCAGAGTCAAACATATTTTATTATGTCTTACATTGTCTTATGCAAATGATCTTGAACCTATCATTTGTGGTCAATAGTCTGGAAAAAATAAAAGTTACATTTAATATCCCATTGGATCCTTATTCAAAATAGTTTAAATGACTTGATACAATTATTTTATCAGTAAGTAGTAGAATCATGACCTGGCCACATATCTTTCAACAGAATAAGTCTTTAAATGCAACAGATATAGAAAGACATAGATATATACTGATATATTTCATGCAGATGGAGATAAATCTCTCTCCTTGTATGTATATATGAAAACATTTCTATACAACTGTATCCCATGCAGAAATGCACAGTGACAAGAATCCGTATAATTTGTCTGTGTCTGTCTTTGTTGCATGATTTTTGAATAACTAGATTTATGATTCAGGGATATAAAAATTTAATTTCCATTAAGTATGTATTGATGGATCACATTTCCAAACATGTTGAGTTATACATATGAATTCTTCTCTATACCTGTATCTGACTATAAAAAACAGAAGTAAACACTTTAGTGAATTTGTTTTCTATTCAGTTAAAGAAAACAGAAAACCAAGACTGGACTGGCTTTTCTTCAAGTAGTATAAACTTGAAACAAGAAAATCACAATAAATCTAAGTATTGGTAACATCTGATGTATTTTTAGATAATGAATTTCTTACCTAAGAATAATCTCACATGATTTACCTCTAGATTTTAACTTGTTAAATTGTGATTAGATACCTTAGTTACTAAGGACAGTATGAATTCAAACATTATTAATACCCAGCTATTCCCATTTGGTTAAGTGTCATTTAATCAGAGGAATATATAATACAATAATGATGAGGAAGGGAACATAAAGCACTATCATGCTCTATACCTGTTCTGTCTAGAGAAAAATCAGAGTACTCTTAAAATCAGTTGTGCACATCATAACATGCAATGAAAGTAAAGATTTTAGCAAACATGTACTCTACATGCTCATCTCTTTGATTTACCAAGTTAAGTCCTTCCTGGATTTCCCAGACTGATTGAAAATGGAATAGTAGCAATTAAAAGCACAACAGATTTATTTTGTAACTTCCTGTAGAGGTGACCTATAAGACCTTCTAGAACTAACATCCAAAAGAGATGTCCTTTTCATTATAGGGGACTGGAATGTAAAGGTAAGAAGTCAAGATGTACCTGGAGTAAAAGGCAAATTTAGCCTTGGAGTGAGATGAGAAGCAGGTCAAAAGCTAACAGTTTTGCCAAGAGAAGGCACTAGTCAGAGCAAGCACCCTCTTCCAACAACACAAGAGAAAACTCTAAATATGGACATCACCAGATGGTCAATATTGAAATCAGATTGATTATATTCTTTCCAGCTAAAGATGGAGAAGCTCTATACAGTCAGCAAAAAGACCAGTAGCTAACTGTGGCTCAGATCTTGAACTTCTTATTGCTCAATTCAGACTTAAATTGAAGAAAGTAGGGAAAACCACTAGCCAATTCAAGTATGACCTAAATCAAATCTTTTACAGTTATACAATGGAAGTGACAAATAGATTCAAGGGATTAGATCTGATAGACAGAGTGCCAGAAGAATTATAGTTGGAGGTTCATAACATTGTACAAGAGGCAGTGATCAAGACCATCCCCAATAAAAGTAATGCAAAAAGGCAAAATGGTTGTCTGAGGAAGCCTTACAAATAGCTGAGAAAAGAGAAGACATGAAATGCAAAGGAGAAAAGAAAAAGTATACTCATTTGAATGCAGAGTTCCAAAGAATAGCAAGGAGAGATAAGAAAGCCTTCCTAGGTGATCAATGAAAAGAAACAGAGGAAAACAATAGAATAGGAAAGACTAGAGATCTCTTCAAGAAAATTAGAGATACCAAGGGAACATTTCATGCAAAGATGGGCACAATAAAGGACAAAAATGGTATGGACCTAACGGAAGCAGAAGATATTAAGAGGAGGTGGCAAGAATACACAGAAGAACTATGCAAAAAAAAATCTTCATGATCCAGATAATCATGATGATGTGATCACTCACCTAGAGCCAGACATCCTGGAATGTGAAGTCAAGTGGGCCTTAGGAAGCATCACTACAAACAAAGCTAGTGGAGGTGATAGAATTCCAGTTGAGCTATTTTAAATCCTAAAAGATGATGCTGAGAAAGTGCTCCACTCAATATACCAGCAAATATGGAAAACTCAGCGGTGGTCACAGGACTGGAAAAGATCAGTTTTTTTATTCCAATCCCAAAGAAAGGCAATGCCAAAGAATGTTCAACTTACCACACAATCTCACACTCATTGGACTCATCTCACATGTTAGTAAATTAATGCTCAAAATTCTCCAAGCCAGGCTTCAACAGTATGTTAAATGTGAACTTCCAGATGTTCAAGCTGGTTTTAGAAAAGGCAGAGGAACCAGACATCAAATTGCCAACATCCGTCAGATTATGAAAAAAGCAAGAGAGTTCCAGGAAAACATCTACTTCTGCTTTATTGACTATGCCAAAACCTTTGACTATGTGAATCACAAAAAGAGATGGGAATACCAGACCACCTGACCTGCCTCCTGATAAATCTGGATGCAGGTCAAGAAGCAACATTTAGTACTGGACATGGAACAACAGACAGGTTCCAAATAGAGAAAGGAGTACGTCAAGGCTGTATATCATCACCCTGCTTATTTAACTTATATGCAGAGTATATCATGAGAAGTGCCAGGCTGGATGAAGCACAAACTGAAATCAAAATTGCCAGGAAAAATATCAATAACATCAGATATGCAGATGACACCCTACTTATGGCAGAAAGCAAACACGAAATAAAATCCTCTTGATTAAAGTTAAACAGAAGAGTGAAATGTTGGCTTAAAATGCAACATCCAGAAAACTAACATCATGACATCCGATCCCATCACTTCATGGCAAATAGATAGAAAAACAAAGGAAACAGTGAGAGACTTTATTTTGGGGGGTTTCAAAATCACTACAGATGGTGAATGCAGCCATGAAATTGCAAGACACTTGCTCTTTGGAAGAAAAGCTATGACCAACCTAGACAGCATATTAAAAAGTAGAGACAAAAAAAAAAAAACACAAAGATCCATCTAGTCAATGCTATGGTTTTTCCAGTAGTCATGGATGGATGTGAGATTTGGACTATAAAGAAAGATGAGTGCTGAAGAATTGATGTTTTTGAACTGTGGTGTTGGAGAAGACTCTTGAGAGTCCCTTGGACAGCAAGTAGATCTAACCAGTCCATCCTAAAGGAAATCAGTCCTGAATATTCATTGGAAGGCAGATGCTGAAGCTTAAAGGCAATCCTTTGGCCACCTGTTGTGAAGAACTGACTCATGAAATGACCTTGATGCTGGCAAAGAGTGAAGGTGGGAGGAGAAGGGGACAACAGAGGATGAGATCATTGGATGGCATCACTAACTCAATGGACATGAGTTTGAGTAAGCTCCAGGAGTTGGTGATGGACAGGGAAGCTGGCATGCTGCAGTCCATGGTGTCTGAAATTGTTGGACACAGCTGAGCAACTGAACTGAAGGGAGGTGGCCTTATTTTATCTGTGTGTGTACCACCATTTATGTATCAATTACTATCCATGACAAAAAGAGGAATTTATTATATTTTATTGTTTATCTTACTGTATTTTTACATTATAGTATGTCTCATTGCTGCTGCTGCTGCTAAGTCACTTCAGTCATGTCTGACTCTGTGTGACCCCATAGATGGAAGCCCACCAGGCTCCCCCATCCCTGGGATTCTCCAGGCAAGAACACTGGAGTGGGTTGCCATTTCCTTCTCCAATGCATGAAAGTGAAAAGTGAAAGTGAAGTCGCTCAGTTGTGTCCGACTCTTTGCGACCCCATGGACTGTAGCCTACCAGGCTCCTCCATCCATGGGATTCTCCAGGCAAGAGTACTGGAGTGGGTCGCCACTGTCTCATTAGGTAAGTACAATTTATCTCTTTAGATTTGGATTCTCTATTTTTATCATATCTTGATCCTTGCATAACTTGTAGCCACATGATGGGTAAAATTATGCTAAAGAAGTGGTTATTTTTCTAGATGTTCCTGAACCAGTATCTGTCTTTGTGAAATTTACATTTTCTCTTGCTTGATCATGCAATTGATTATTCTCACACTTCATCCATATCACTTCATAATTTTATAAGTACAGTTCATTTCTAAAATCCTAATACCAGAAGCCTTGTCTTATCATTATATAGCAATCAGGAAGCTCTGCTTCAAGAAACAGTGAAGTCAGGGTGGTGGCAGTAAAGTGAACTGCTATTCGCTAAAAAACCCAAAAAGTCTGAAAATTAGTTCTATTTCAACAGCTCAATATGTCTTCAAGGATCAAATTTCTCTTCAACTGCTATGTGTTCCTTCCTCAGTGTTAGCTTGGCTTAATCTACCTTTCCTTCACATTGGCAAAATAGTTTGTTTCAGGCTTCATATCAACACATGCAAAATAACTAAAATGAGATATTCAAACAAGAGTCTTAAAATTATACTGTGTATTACAGTTAAGGATGAATTTCCAATTGCCTTAGACTAACCACAGTTTATCCCCAGGACCAGGGTCAGTCAGCACAAGGACATTGCAGGAAGAAAGGAAACCCAAGGAAAATATTTGGATTCTGTTACATGTACTATATGAAAGAGGAAATAGATGCTAGGTAGGCACTCAGCAAAATTTTGCCACACATAAAATAAATCAGACAAATCTGTGAAAATATATTATTTGCAAAAATCTACCTTGTATTTTCTGAAAAAATGTTTATTTTTCCTTTTCAAAGAATATTACTCATTTTTAAGTTTCCAAAATTGTAGAGTTTGTGTCCAAAATATTATAATCAATTGATCTCATTAAGTATAAGCTTACTTCATGTGAACAGTAAATACAGTACAAAAAGAAACAGCTATAAAACTTATTCTCACAGATTTTTCTCTTCTTTGATATCTTACTTTGTACTGGGAAGTCATCATATTCAAGCTAAACATTCATTCAGTGAAAATCAGAAAAATAACCTCAAAGAAATTTATGTTGCTACTCTAAAATTTTATTTATGTATTTCTAACTTAATTACATGGAATCACTCTTCATTTCACTGACACAATTAATTTTCATAGCATATCATTACAGTCACACACTAAAAGACATTATAAATTTCATTACATTAGGAACTTAATAAAATTTTTCATCCATAAACAATCCATTTTTGCATTCTAACAATTTTTTGTCAGTTCTCAGAATGTGTTATCATCACACCGAAATTATAAAATTGTACACTGCCTGGATTTCATTTATTAATGCGTTCATTTGTATATAAATTACCTCATTCCTCAAAAGGCATAAAATGTCTATCAGTGATATTTTATTTATTGTTTTAGATATTACCTTATTCATAAAACAATTGGACCCAACAGCAAAAACATGATATGGTTATTTGGAGTTGAAATGGTACTAAAGATAGGCATAATAGTGATATCTGACCTCCTTCCCTGGTGGCTCAGATGGTAAAGACTCTGCCTGCAATGCAGGAAATCTGTGTTCAATCCCTGGGTTAGGAAGAGCCCCTGGAGAAGGAAATGGCAATTCAGAGACATCTGAGAATTCTTAGTTCAACAGTGATTGCAAGTGAGAAATTTTTCAGAAAATCTTTTTCGTTGATGATGGACAGGGAAGCTTGTTGTGCTGTAGTCCATGGGCTTGCAGAGTTGACATAACTGAGCAACTGAACTGAACTGATAATCTTTAAACATTTTAGGACATGTATTTCCAAATGAAAAAAGTACCTGGATACTTACATTATTTTTTCATTTTGTGTTATGTTATGTAATCTTCAGTTATTTGGGTGTTGATTGAGAAGGGAATGGATAGTGGAAGGACAATCTACAATGAGGTGGGCATGAGTAGCACTGTACAATTATTTGTGAGATATGTTCCAGGGGTCCAGTTTTACTTCAACCATATTCAGAAACATGTTGTTTCTCAAAGTATGGGTTTCCCTGGTGGCTCAGATGGTAAAGAATCTGATGGGTGTGATCCTTAGATCAGGAACATCACCTGCAGAAGGGAATGGCTACCCACTCCAGTATTCTTGCCTGGATAATTCAATGGACAGAAGATCCTGGTGGGCTACAGTCCCTGGGGTCCAAGAGTCAGACATGACTGTGTGACCAACACTTTCACTACTACTTTTGCTATATTCATTATCTGTAGTTTCTCAAATAGACTGTACTCCCTGTCATTTTGTCTTTCCTTATGCCTTCCCTTAAACTGGAATGTATTAATCTCCTTGTGCTTTAAAAGCTTCTTTATTTACATTCTGTGAGTATCCTCAGGCAAGTCACTTTGAAATATTCTATGTTCCTGTTTACTCATTCTAGGCATGGAGATAATAATGCACCATCATATCAGATTGTTGTAGTTATTAAAAATGACTTAGCACAAATGTGTGTATGTTTAAAACAGTATTTAACTCATAGGATTAACAAAAATTGTACAATATTAATTGTGCCTGGACTGCTTTATTAGTCCTTCTAGATTCAGTATGAGCACTTAAGACATTGGAAAGAAGGCTAGTACACATAAAGTGGAGACAATAGGAGAGAGCAGTAAAAGATGAGGTGAGAGAGGGAATTATAGATTGCAACAGTTTTTTATCCTGAGGCGAAAGGAAACATCTGAATAATTTTAATCACAGTTTGATAGAGACTGGGATTTTGAATAAAGCAATCTATTTAAAGAAGACCTTGAGAGTACCATGGGAATAAATTTCTTCACATGTGCCAGAAGGCATCTCTCTAAACTTTCTGCAGAGAAACATTAATAATCGACAGATGTGTTTAGCTGCACTGTTGCGTTGTTCAGTCACTAAGTTGCGCCCAACTCTTTGCGAACCTATGAACTGCAACACACCTAGCTTCCCTGTCCTTCTCTATCTCCCAGAGTTTATTCGAATTTATGTTCATCAGTGATGCTATCTAACTATCTCATCCTCTGCTTCCTCCTTTTCTTTTCGCCACCAATTTTTCCTAGCATCAGGGTCTTTTCGAATGAGATAGTTCTTCACATCAAGTGGCCAAAGTTTTGGAGCCTCAGCATCAATCCTTCCAATGAATGTTCAGGACTGGTTTCCTTTAGGATTGACTGGTTTGATGTCCTTGCCATCCAAGGGACTTTCAAGAGTCTTCTCCAGCACCATGGTTCAAAAGCATCCATTCTTCAGGACTCAGCCTTCATTATGGCCCAGCGTTCACATCAATACATGACTACTGGGATAATCATAGCTTTGACTATATGGACATTTGTTGGCAAAGGGATGTCTTTGCTTGTTAGATTTCCTTCCAAGGAGCAAACGTCTTTTAATTTCATGGCTTATCGGCATTATTTAAGCAGAATCTCACCAGTTGAGAAACACCGTATTAAGGAAAGACAAATAATTGCACTTCAGATTTAAAGAGGGAGGATTAGGTTCCCTGTTGTGGTTGAACTTGAGGGACTAACACTGCATCCCTGTAGGGGTCTGAATAGGTAGCATCTCTCCAAGTTTGCCACACAATTGATTGATATAGTAGGCGTGTATTTGCATTATGGAAGCAGATTTCATTAGGCATAAATATCCTGTCACTAACACTTGGTAAATTTTCACAATAATGTGCCCTCATATAAAGCATACTCTGTGCCCTATACAAGGAGACAGAATCAAAGATGTATGAGAAAAATGACTGAAAATTTAAAACTTTTTATTTAGTTTGAACTAAAATGATCTTTTGCACCTTTTATGGAGGGGCAGCCTGGGGTAATGGGGAAAAATGCATTTAGGTATGAACTCTATCTCTTCACCATGTAAGGGGGACACACTGCACACTCTGCACATATTATCCATACTTATGTGTCACTATGTTGTTTATTCTACTTTCTTTTGAACAAGCAAGGGTTTACTGCAATTTCTTATTATTTTTAATAGTGCTATTTATTTCAAAAAATAACATGAATTGTTTATACAATTGAAACTATTATTGATGAATATACATGTTCTTTTTACAATATATACAGTCAACTCTTCTACATCTTGGGAGTTCATACATGTAAAATTTTAAATATCTTTTTTTAAAAAACAATGAAATATCTTACTGCCTTCTGTTAAGTTACTCTCTTATCACCCGGCAATGCTAAGTAATTCACAAAATATTCACTATGCATATGTTATGAAAAAATCCACTTTATTTTAAATAACAATCAAAATCCTACATTAAGAAAAAACCTGGATCCATTCTTCTGAGAATCTAAGTTTATATCTAATGTCATTGTAAAATCTTTAAATATAGTTTGATAATAAAAGCTATGTTTATCATTAAAATATTCTGAAAAACTGCTGCTTTTAGCTTAACCCCAAAATTAAAATGGCTCATTTTTTCAAATTAACTGGTGAAGCAACATACTAAGACGGGTATTTGGTGAATTTCAAGAGCAACAAATAAAAGTGAATTTCTTAAAACCTGTGTGTGTGTGTTAGTCACTCATTCATGTCCAACTCTTCATGACCCCGTGGACTACAGCCTGCCAGGCTCCTCTGTCCATGGAATTCCCCAATAAAACCTACTTTATTATAAGCAAACGATTTAACAAATTACTTAAAATAGTCAATTAGCACAAAACTGAATGAATCTTTAAAAATGCTTGCACTGTTTGAACCTTTAAGAATGCTTGTACTTTATTAGTAATATAAACAGATTAAACAATCTAGCAGATTTATATTATAAATTTTTAGAACAAAATTGGACCAAACCTTTAAAAATGCCTGTACTGTTTGATCTGTTACTCTGAAAAATAAAAATAGTTCTAGGAGTAATCAAGTTTTATTTTCTGCAGAAACATCATGTGCTCTTTCTCTACAAAGCACTGCAGCCTGCACTGAAACATTCTGTTTCATCTTTACTTAAATTACTAATATATTTGTAAATCTTACATCTTTAAAATTCTGACAAAGACTCAAAAAGTAATATGTTGTTAAGTGTATCTGCTTGATCTCTCTATCTAAATAAAGTATATGGCTATATTTTCTCAGAGATGAGACTATAAAGAGTTTTTTAGGGGAAGTTTTTATGACCTCTCTTTATAACTCATTTGAAAGAGCTACACAACTTTCACAGTGAAGAATGTCTTCTTTCTAGCTACCCTTTACCCTTCTGACTTAGTTTGATTTTAGCTTTTATCCTAAGTAGAAATGCAAAACAACTGGTCATTTCCATCAGCTCAATTTTATCTACATCAACACAAAGTGCTAACGAAGTGAAAACTCAACAACTATTATCTTTGTCTCTTGATGCTTAATTACCAGTTTGTCTTTTTCAACAAGTGAAAAGAAGTTATGTGGCTGAATTCAGTGATGTTTTTGCGGTTTATAGTTATTTAACTATTCACAACAACCCTTGGCATTCTTTATTCCATGTTGAACAATTAAAATCCCATTAAGCTTATTTTTTCCACTAAGAGATCTTATTTCCCAGACCTCTGAATCACTCCTGTGAATGGTCTTTAGATTGAAAATAATAAGCATAGTATGTCCTTCTTGTCACCTGCAATTATATTAATTCAACCAGGAAATGTTTTCAAGATTACCATGAAAAAAAAAAAAGATTACCATGAGTTGTTGATGATGCTGCTGCTGCTGCTGCTGCTGCTGCATCGCTTCAGTCGTGTCCAACTCTGTGTGACCCCATAGAAGACAGCCAACCAGCCTCCCCCATCCCTGGGATTCTCTAGGCAAGAACACTGGAGTGGGTTGCCATTTCCTTCTCCAATGCATGAAAGTGAAAAGTGAAAGTGAAGTTGCTCAGTTGGACTCTTCAAGACCCCATGGACTGCAGCCTCCCAGGCTCCTCCATCCATGGTATTTTCCAGGCAAGAGTACTGGAGTGGGTTGCCATTGCCTTCTCCATACCATGAGTTAGGTATTATGAATTTATAGAATAAACTACCGAACCAAAATAAGATATACTTACTATATACTATTGCTCTTCTAAGCACGTAATACATAGCAACTCATTTATTCTTCACAACAACCTTAAGGGGTTGATGTCATTATTTTCATCTTCATTTTGAGATATGCGCTAAAGACATACAACAGTAGGATTCCCTGTTGGCTCAGATGGTAAGGAATTCACCTGCAATGCAGAAGACCCAAGTTCAATTCCTGGTTTGGGAAGATCCCCTGGAGAAGAAAATGGCAACCCACTCCAGTATTCTTTCCTGGAGAATTCCATGGACGGAGGAGCTTGGTGGGTTATAGTCTATGGGGACACAGAGTCGGACACAACTGAGCAGATAACACATACAAAGACACATGATACATGAGCAAATAGTAAGAACTATGAAGAAACAAATTAGGGGTTGGGGTAAAGGCTCTCATATCTCCTACACTGGCTGACCTGGGAAGTCACATGCTGAGGTGAATGTTGCAGTAAGACATGGATAAATGAAGTCAGCTGTACCATGCTACGCATGGGAAAAGTCACCCGGCAACTACAAATTCTCTCTGATGGGAAAGAGTTTCTTACATGTGAGAAGCGAATGAAGCTCTTTGTGCCTATACCTGGAAAAAACATAAAAACATGAATTATGGACTCAGAGAAGTGTGCTGCTAAGTCGCTTCAGTCGTGTCCGACTCAGTGTGACCCCATAGATGGCAGCCCACCAGGCTCCCCCGTCCCTGGGACACTGGAGTGGGTTGCCATTTCCTTCTCCAATGCCTGAAAGTGAAAAGTGAAAGTGAAGTCACTGAGTCGTGTCCAACTCCCAGCGACCCCATGGACTGCAGCCCACCAGGCTCCTCTGTCCATGGGATTTTCCAGGCAAGAGTACTGGAGTGGGGTGCCATTGCCTTCTCTGCAGAGAAGTGTAGAAAGTGTCAAATAATAGATGGTGTTTGATTTTCCTGACTCTACTTGCAATGGAAAATCATAGAGCAATTTTATTAACAGTATTAATAGCATTTCTTTTAATTTTTAAAAAGGTTATCTGGAATATATATAGTAAGGGAAGCAAGTGCAAGCAGATTAAAATTTTGCAGTTACCTGGATATCAATGCTGCTTGATACATAAACTTAATGGTTTAGAGAGAATGTTTGAACAAAGACCTAAGTAAGCAAGAGTTGAAGAAGACTGACATTTGGGAACCATTACATTAGAGTCAGAGAGAGTAAGAGGAACCAGGTACATAGAATAAAAAAGAGATTCAGTTAGGTAGAAAGAAATCCAAGAAACTGAGTCACAGATGCTAAGTGAAGAAATCATTTCAGAGAGAAAGCAGTTTGACTGCTTTGAATGCTGCTGAGGTGTTGATTGAAAAAAGAATAAGGAAAAGAAAGATCTTTGGGCTTTAAAAACTAGCAGGCATGCTGACCTTATTAGAGTCAATCTTGCAGAGTATTGAGGATTAAAGAGTGAGTTGAAGAAAAGCAAGATAAGAGGAAGTTCAAACAACGATTAGAAATTCTTCTTACTGTATCCTTATATTCTTTATACCAGGGACCACATTTACAGAGGGGGATGTTCCCTGGTTACTTATGTCAATTATCTATAGCACAGAGTAGTTGTGAGTTTACAGCTAATAAACAATTCTTTGCAAGATGCCTATAAATACTAAACCTCAAGAAATATTAAGTGGCCTTACTGTCATCCTCTTTACTTCCCAGATCTAATCGGATGCGTGTGCATCTCACTCTTTGCAAAGAGTTGCATCTCACTCTTTGCAATCCCATGTACTGTAGCCCACCAGGCTCCATTGTCCACAGGATTATCCAGGCAAGAATACTGGAGTGGGTTGCCATTTTCTTTTCCAGGGGATTTTCCTGACCCAGGGATCAAACCCTTGTCTCCTGTGTCTCCTGCATTAGCAGGTGGATTCTTTACCACTGAGCCACCTGGGAAGCCCATTAATCGAATAGCTATAGGCAAATACATAATACACATATATAAATGCACTGATATTGCACAGTGCCCTAAGAAGTCCTTGAAATAGTGTTGGATTTATACCTAATTCTTAGAATTACTATAGTTGTAAAACAAGTTTACAAATAAAACATTCAAATATAGATTATTAAATAGATTATTAAATTAGAACTCTCAAGATATACTGTTGTATTTATAAAATGTAGATTTTAGATACGAAAACATTAGAGTTTTCAATATGCTTTCAGGAAGTGTTTTTCTAAATATTCCTGGCATTTTTATGGAAGGTTTAATTTTTATTGTTGATATAATAAGATTTCTTACTCCTTTTTTCCTAAAAAGTAATACATTGGGTTGGCCAAAAATTCATTTTGACTTCCATACAATCTTATGAAAAATGCAAATGAACTTTTTGGCCAATACAAAATGTACAATGGATCTTGAGACTTGGAAAATTTTACATGCAATACTAATGTATTGAGAATATCACTTGCTTTTTTGCCAGTTACCTAAGCTTCATAATTTAGAGACCCAGGTTCAATCTCTGGGTCCAGAAGATCCCCTGGAGAAGGAAATGGCAACCCATTCCAGTATTCTTGCCTGGAGAATTCCATAGACAGAAGAGCCTGGCAGGCTATAGTCAATGGGGCTGCAAAGATTTGGACATGACTGCTCAACTAACACACACACAAAATTCACTTTTATTTGCTGCTCTAGCATAAGAATGTTTTATAATTAATATTACTATACATATTTTGTCTCCTTAAATTCATTAAGCAAATAGTGAACATTGTAAATACTTGTTTTTTTTCATACATTAATATTTTCATTTTCCATTTTTCACATGTCACTAGTACAGAATTTTGTTATTATCCTCTAAGATTTCTGTGAAACCTACAAATAAAAAGTGATTTTTATTTGTTAACAAATTTGTTAACAAATTCTCTTGACAATATACTTTAATAAGAATAGTGAAGGCAGCTTTTATAGTCATAAATTAGAATGTAACAAGCTTAAATGATTTATCCAAAATTTAAAAAATGTTCTTAAAGAAACTTAAGACTTATAGATACCTAGCATCAAATTTTACTATCTACTGAAATCATGATTATCACATAACATTTATTGTCCTTCTAAAATTCTATGTTTAGCAGTAGAAAACTCACACATGAAAAATGACAATTAAATCACATCTTATTGGATAATTTTTATGTAAAGTAATTCAGTTACAGGTCAAATATGGAAACATTTGTAGATTCTATGAAGTTAAAGATGTAATGAAACAGTGGTTCTCACCAGTTTTGTTCTAGGGAATATTTTATACTCAAAATGTTTTAAGGACCTCAAAGAGTTTTGTGTCTGTAGGTTATATCAATCAATACTTACTATGAAAATTGAAAAAGTGAGGGTGTCAGTTTTCAGTCATGTCCAACTCTGTGTGACCCCATGGACTGTAGCCCGCCAGGCTTCTCTTTCCTGAGATTCTCCAGGCAAGAATACTGGAGTGGCTTTCCATTTCCTTCTCCGGGGAATCTTCCCAACCTTGGGATCAAACTTTGTCTTTTATGTCTCCTGCATTGGCAGGTGGATTCTTTACCACTAGCACCACCTGGGAAATCTCAATGTCCACTATATTAAATACTGAAAAAATATTTTAGTTTATAATTTATTAAATATAATAACAAATCTAGTATATGTTAAAATAACCAATTTTTATGAAAAAAGAGCTACATCTTCTGAAAGAAAAGAAACCAGTGAGTAAGAAAACATTGTTTAAAATTTTTGCCATTTAAAAAATATCTGACTTAATAGAAGGTAGCTGGTTTCTAGTATATGTGCCAGAATTTCAACATACGCTGGTATGTTTTCTAGTTAAAAATGCATCCATATAATCTGGCTTCATACAGACATGTAGTAGGAAAAAGAAGTTGTGTTTTAATATATTTTAGAAGTAATTATAAAAGTTCCATTTGATATTGTACCAATGCTTAACAAGTGGGGATTTCTTAAAGGTTTGCTGCAGTGTGGAATCCTAGTTCTAAATATCATGGACAATTGTCTACTATTCTATATTTTTCTTACATTTTGATTGGATCATTTTAAATCATCAACATTTTGCAACATTTTGCTTTGCCAATTCATTTTTTCAACTGTATGCAATGCAATTTCATTAGTTGGTTATTTGGAAAAAATAGAAGTTCATTAAGCTGTGCAGATCTTCCACAATTTGACACAATTCATTATAGAGTATCAAAAATCACAATTGTTATTAATCACCATTGTCTCATAAGATAGAATCTAGATGTTGGAAAACTGTCTATCCATTGGTGACACAAGGACACAAGTTTCCCCCAAATCTAATTATCTCTCGAAAGCTTGACTCTCACTGTTGGCAATAAATATAATTTGCTTTTCACAATAGGCAAATTCATTTCTTTCATTTTTTTTCAGAAAATATCAAATATCTAAATCTGAATAATCAAAGTTTGTCTGCCTGTTGTTTTCTCAAGTAAGAATGGTATATCTTAAAAATTAAACAGCTAAGTCAGCTCACAAGTCTGATGACAACACCAGCACTTTTCTCTCAAAGAATTATCATCCAGTATCAGAACTGCTTCATGTCTACATGCCCTTTTATCACACAGAATATCGAAAAAGCATATCCTCAAAGTTGAGGGCAAATACAATGTTGTTTTTTTTTTGTTGTTGTTTTTCAGCAAGGATAGTCTTATAATGAACTGTTTTTCTTTTACAAGTTCCTGACAGTGAAGAACAAATTAGAATTAGTTTGGGGTGACTACCTTGATTTATACTGAGCCACCAGTAGTTTTATACACCACTGTTTTTGCTCTATCAGTGGAGATTTTAACTTAATAGAAAAGGCCAATGACCTCTTAGTATTATTAAAATAATAACTTTGAGCTTGTAGACATCTTGACAAGGTTTTTAGGACCATCGGCCATTGGCAGATCAGACTTTAAGAAACCCTTTAGTAAATAAAAGTGTTGACAATATTTACTTAGGTTATGTACTAACAGTCATAAAGTTATTGGACTTCATGTGTGTGTGTGTGTGTGTGTGTGTGTGCTCAGTCACTTCAGTCGTGTCGGACTCTATGTGACCCAGTGGACTGAAGCCCAACAAGCTCCTCTGTCCATGGGATTCTCCAAGGCAAGAATACTGGAGTGGGTTGCCATGCCCTCCTCCACGGGATCTTCCTGACCCAGGAATCGAACCTACAGAATTTCCCACAGCCTCTGCATCGCAGTCAGATTCTTTACCACTGAGCCAGCCCGGACGTCCACTGCACTTCGTAACATAGGACAATTTTTAAGAGTCTAGGAGAAGAAAATGTTCATGTATATGAAGTCCTTGTAACTATTTCTCACTTTCACATGATGAACTTAACAACAATCTAAGGCTCTTTGAACCCACTCTCATGACCTCTAATTCCCAAGACAATGTTTTTACCTAATATTTTTTACTTTTATTAATTGCATGATAAGTATATTTAATGCTACAAAACAAAGCAACAGGGGCTCTCTGTTAATTATTAATGTTCTTTTATTTCACATATTAAACTACAACAAATATGTCAATCCATCTCACAACAGGGAGCATAGAAAAGAGAAAGAGGATTGTAAAAGCTTAGAAAGATGTTTTATTCTGGAAGCAAACAGAGGAAATGGATCAGTTGATTTACAATTTCATCTCTTTCATCACAAATTTGCCTTAGGCTCTCTTTGTTTACCTTTAATTCTAAAATTGGACAGGTATAACTGTACACATAGGTTAGTTTGTTTTGCACATATGTAGCTTACAGGAAACACTGATGCTCAGCAAGGCATAAAGTGTATCTGAAAGGAAATGTGATTATGCCTTTCCAAAGTAGCAGACAAAAAAAAAAAAATGAAATAGCTTTATTTCCTTTATAAATATAAAACAATTAAATTTGTTAGTTATAGTTACATTTTATAACATCACTATCAATATCCTGAAATACTGACCTAGGAAGCAACAATGGCTTATAAAATAACACAAAGGAAAACTCTCTACTAAATACTTATATTAGGACCATGTGACATCTAAGGTGTGATAAAACTCAGCTAATATCTTTCACCATCAGCCAAGTAGTCCTAGCACTTTCACTCTCTTGGTCCCAATGCAGACCTTCATTCCAGACCCACAAGGCCCACCATGTAATATTTTGTCTCAAAGCTCCTCATTTTAATTCATATTCATTCAAATAGAAGAAATTCCTGAGGGGAAGAGAATACTCCATATACTATAATATATAAAGATTTAATTAATAAACAATCACAAAGCATATATAATAAAATAAACACATATAGTGATATTTAATATTTTCAAACTGACAATCACTTCATAGTAAATTCATTCTTTCTGTACATAAATCTTGATTCCACTGTATCTACTATTTTTAATAGTGATGTTCCTCTTGTGACCTCCATGAATGTCTCATCATTTTCCTGTAAAATTAGCTATGGTGGTATAAATAGATAAGTTTGTAAAAGAGGCAAAGAATTTGGAATAATTTTTACGTTAGGCATATCCCTATCAGATTAGATTTGCTCAGAGAAGTTAATAAGGAGGGCTTTCCTGGTGGCTCAGAGGTTAAAGCATCTGCCTGCAATGCGGGAGACCTGGGTTTGATCCCTGGGTTGGGAAGATCCCCTGGAAAAGGAAATGGCAACCCACTCCAGTACTCTTGCCTGGAGAATCCCGTGGATGGAGGAGCCTGGTGGGCTACAGTTCATGGGGTGGCAAAGAATCGGACACGACTGAGCATCTTCACTTTCACTTTCTTTTCTTCAGTGAAGTTGACATGATTTGACTGCTAAACTGGAGACAAAACTCAATACATCTCATGTTGGTTATCCTAAGTTGCCTGGAGACATGGTTTTTTTGTTTGTTTTTAATAATCACTAATAAACTCACAATGGTAGTAAAGGAGAGCAGTGTGAATTTATCCAGTTATCTTCTGTGTAAACATAATTTCTGACTCTAACATTAACTAAAAACAAAATTGAGGAGGCTCAAGTTATTCATAGAGGCAGTCAAATTTACTGGTATTTTGTTAATGATTTAATTAGAGAAAATGGAGAATTGTTTTCTAGCAGAGAAAAGGAAAAATGAGCAAAATAAAAATTTAATTAATGTTTTAACATTGAAAATTTTTAATAATGAAAACTCATGTTTATAATTTACCAAAAATATCTAGTTATCTTTAAGGCATGCTGCTGCTGCTGCTGCTGCTGTCGCTTCAGTCATGTCCGACTCTTTGCAACCCCATGGACTGCAGCCTACCAGGCTCCTCTGTCCATGAGATTTTCCAGGCAAGAATACTGGAGTTGGTTGCCATTGCCTTCTCCACTTTAAGGCATGATTGTTACTTAATCTTGACCAGGATTTTTCAAAGTGGAATTTCATAGTCCTTAAAAGTTTCCCTGAATATCTCACTCACTCAACCTTCTCACAAAAACAAACCTCAGTAAAGACATTCTGGTCTGAAATATGAATAACAGTCTGACATATATTACAAAGCTGAAGTGGAAGTTGAATAGTATTATTTTATCCACGTCAGTAACCTTTATTGTGTGAAAATGGAACACTATCTTATTATAATACTCATAGAAAATATTTTGTGCCTTCTTATTCCTTCTAATGAACTCATTGAATCCCAGTAGGAGAAGACACAGAGTCAGACACAACTGATGTGACTTAGCAGCAGCAGCAGCAGCACTGCCTACATCCCTTTAAAACTGATCTTATAAACAAGCATCAGTTGGTGGATTATTGTAGTACTTTCAAATTTACCATGAGACTTTTAGAGATATTTTCTATCAAATTTCATGTTTTGGTCTGTGAAACTTATTTCAGTGTTCAAACAAAAATGTTATTTTTCATTTCATACTTTGAAATTTTTCCTAAACACACCTCTTTTTGTTTAAAATTATGATAGCTTAATTTATATTCTCCTAGCGTGATGGCAAAAAATGTTCCACAATATGAGATTTTAACCTATTTTGACATACAAATCTGCCTGCAATGTGGGAGACCCGAGTTTGATCCCTGAGTCAGGAAGATCTCCTGGACCAGGGAATGGCAACCCGCTCCATTATTCTTGCTTGGCGAATTCCATGGACAGAGGAGCCTGGCTACAGTCCATGGGTTGGTAAAGAGTTGGACATGACTGAGTGACTAACACTCTGAATTCATTTTATCAATACATATAGTCAGTTGATATTTTTTGAGCATCTGTGTAACCTCAGACATGGTTTAAATGAGGGATATTGAGAGTTTTGGGGGGCTTTTTCCCATTTAAAACTTAAGATACTGTTCCAAGGCAATTTTGTCCAATTATAGAGACTGTCTCTTCAGGAAGAGTCTGCTTGTTTTTCACAGGATATTCCTGGAACTAGTCTGCTGCCATATCAGCTTCTTATATTAGAAGTATTAGTGATATGTGGCAAATGTGTCATCTATTTATTGTTGAGTTACACTCATCTTTTAGCTGAAGAAATAACATGATGTCAGCTTTAAATATCCACTTCTCTCAGGTTCCATCTGCATTTTATCAGGATACAGTATTGTTTCAGACAGAGAGCAACGTTGTATGTCTCAAATTCATTACTGATGTAAGATGTTCTGTGTTTTACAGTTTTTGATAAATTTTCTTAAAAAAAAAGGAAAATAAGTGATTAAGTTATGCTCACACAGCTGTCCTCTTTTTTAAAAAATAATTATCCTTGAATATTGACATATTTATCCAGATCCAGACAAAGATATTCCAAGTATTAGCAAAGTAATACAAGAGTCACACATGGCCTGTATTCGAGAGCTGGTAGTCTGTTTAGGCTTCAGAATTGTCTGATAGAATCTAGAGCATAAACATTGCAAAGGAAGGTTCCTGAAGTATCTGAGAGCAATCACACCCCCATAACTGGGTGTATTACTAAAACTGAAAGATCAGAGGGGATACACTCTAAGTTGTCATTTTTTAACTATTTGCATACAATTAAGTGATTTTTATCATTTTCTTACAGTAAAGGAACATACAACTTTTGACTGTTACTGTTCAGTTTTTTGTACCAAACATACCTGCCATCACCACACCATCATATTTCAACTATGAAGATTTCTATAGCAATCATTATTTTTTGGAGTTTGTCTTTAGTCCTTCCTGAGATAAAGCCAATGGAAATGAGAAATTATTGAAATAACTGTCCAGTTTAGTTGCTCCAACAGAGCACATCTAGGCTTTAAGGAATAAATGCATGTTTGTTTTCATAGCTCAGTTGGTAAAGAATCCACCTGCAATGGAGGAGACACCAGTTCAATTCCCGGGTCAGGGAGATCCACTGGAGAAGGGATAGGCTACCCACTCCAGTATTGTTGGGCTTCCCTGGTGGCTCAGCTGGTAAAGAATCTGCCTGCAATGTGGGAGACCTGGGTTTGATCCCTGGGTTGGTAAGATCCCCTGGAGACAGAAAAGACTACTCACTTCAGTATCCTTGCCTGGAGAATTCCTTGGACTGTATAGCCCATGGGGTCACAAAGAGTCAGACAGGAGTGAGTGACTTTCACTTTTACTTTAAAACTGTGTTTTTGTGTACCCCAATGTTCATCGCAGCACTGTTTATAATAGCCAGGACATGGAAGCAACCTAGATGTCCATCAGCAGACGAATGGATATGAAAACTATGGTACATATACACAATGGAATATTATTCAGCCATTGGAAAGAATACATTTGAGTCAGTTCTAATGAGGTAGATGAAACTGGAGCCTATTATACAGAGTGAAATACCAGAAAGAAAAACACCAATACAGTATATTAATGTATACATATGCAATTTAGAAAGATGGTAATGATAATACTGTATGTGAGACAGCAAAAGTGGCACAATTGTATAGAACAGTCTTTTGGACTCTGTGGGAGAGGGCAAGGGTGGGATGGTTTGCGAGAACGGCATTGAAACATGTATATTATCATACGTGAAACGGATTGCCAGTCCAAGTTCGATGCATGATACAGGGTGCTCAGGACTGGTGCACCGGGATGACCCAGACAGATGGGATGGGAGGGAGGTGGGAGGGTGGTTCAGGATGGGGAACACATGTACACCCACGGTGAATTCATGTCAATGTATGGCAAAACCAATACAATATTGTAAAGTAATTAGCCTCCAAAAAATAACTAAATAAATAAATTTAAAAAATAAAAATAAAACTGTCTGTTCAACTAACTTTCAGAAGTTTGAAATGGTGTAATACTGAGATATTAACATTGCATTTATCCAATGGCTTTTAACAATTGTAAAAAAACAAAACAAAACACCTTGCTGCCCATATTTAAAAATAAAGCGATAAGTACACATAATAGGAGAATTCAGGGAAACATCAAATGCTTGCATTTTTGTATCTGGCCCCTCTCATTGCTATTTTCTGTTAATTGCATATGCTTGCTGTGCTGTGTGTGCTTGTTCAGTTGTTTCAGTTATGCTGGACTCTTTGCGAGACTATGGACTATAGCCCACCAGGCTCATTTGTCCATGGGATTTTCCAGAATACTGAGGTGGGTTGCCATACCCTCCTCTAGGAGATCTTCCCCTAGAGATTGAACTTTCCCAGGGATTGAACTCTTGTCTCCTGCACTGTAGGCTGATTCTTTACCCACTGAGCCACCTGAGACTCCCTATATGGTTGCTAATCTATATCATTCCCTTACTGAGAATTTTGATTTTCCAGGTAGATAACTGATGCTGATATGATGTTGGGCAGTATCGCTATTGTGTACATTTTGGTGTTATCCAAAGATTCTTGAACCCAGCATTAAAGGGACATATGATATACAGACTGCTTTATACAATATACTATATTTTCTTAATAGAAAAATTCAAGAAGTAACTGTAGTCATGATGCTTGATTTGTGCTTGATTTGTTATGGTTAATTTTTAAAGATCAAAAAACAAACAAACAAAAAAAAAAAAGAGCCTAAACCTACTAAGTGGATTCTGCTCTAAACCTGCAGAACGGAAACTACAGTAAAACTAGAAGTTATTTTAGGAATAAATGTAGAATGGCCTGGCTTCTGTGATTGCTGGTTACCTTGGAAATGTACCAGCCATTCAGTAAGAACAGAGCATGCTCTGGGGTTGTTCCTGCACCTCAAGAGAAGCAGGAACCGAGCCTGAATCTCCAGAACCATTTTGAAGGCTGATGAGGAACTTATATTCTATGGAAATATAAAAGGTAATTTGTCAACAAATCTAACAAAATGAAATCTGAAACCCAATTAGGCTGTGTCATTATCAGCAGGATGGATACTATGGGGCCTGGAGTCAAGGCAGATTCTGATTGACAATGCTGTCATAATCCCTGTTATATAGAGCCTCTTATCATGTCTCCTGTCATCTCTCTAACAATCCTTTCCTCATGTCTGTTGTACACTGATGCACTCATTGCTTCTAATTATCTATATATTCTCTTTTAATAACATCAGCTAATTTTTACTACCCATGGCCTCAGATCAGCTTCAAAGCTCCTAGCATCAATATCCACTGCTAATTAACTATCCAATTTGATGTTTCTCCATTCATATTTTTGAAAAAGAAAATTTATTTTTTACCAAATTCTATTTCCTCAACAAGTAATTACATAAATCCCAGTGTACTGCATATGTTTCTAGTATATTGTCAGAAGTGGCTTCTCCAGTATTTTATACTGATTACAAGTTTAATATATGGGAAACAGAATCATACATGTTAGCAAGAAAATTCCAGTGAAAAGAGGCTACAATGAAAGTAGGTACTATGCATGGCATATCTTACTTATTTGGACAACTGATGGGAAAGAATGGGAAATATTCCTGTGATGATAAATTGAGGCCAAAGAGCTAATGACTTTGTCATGCTAAATTGCTACAGCTTTAATTGATAGTCAAATTTGTTTGTCCAAAATTATTGTAGTAAGAATTATGCTTTAGAAAAGTTAACCTGATAATAGAGATGTGATGGAAAGATACTGAAGACAGAGAGATGCAGGTAGCATGACATCCAAGAGAGGAAATAAAGTGTTAAATTAGGTAGTTTTTGGACTAGAAAGTTGTATTCTAAGAAGGCACATCGATCTCATAGAAGTGGCAGTAGGATGGCATGAGAGTAATTTGCAAAATTTGGTTTACGTGTCTCCTGTTCATTCATCTGAGTCTGCTTCACCTCTAGGACATTTTTGTATTTTCTGTTGATCCACAAACCATACTAAAATAACCACTTCCCTATTTTAACAACTCCATTGACATTCAGACAAAATTCTAATAGCCAACTATTGAATTCATCCAGATTTATTGATAAAAGCATGTTCCCCTGTTAACTATATGATTTACATTGACACATAAGAAAATTTCCTTTTAAGAATTGCAAGCATCAGAGAAAAATTCATAGTCCTACTTTTCTTGTTAAAACTCTTAACCCCTCTTGATATGATTGAAAAACGGATGACCCTACTCTCATCTTCAAATTAGCAGTATTTTTAACATGACAGCAATACCTATGCTGCAATTAGTGATTACTTGGGAATGAAATTCATTTTTTAAAATGAGTCATTATAATTTAGGTTAATTTTAATATTTTTAAGCTTATCTTGCAAATTAACAACTTCACCCTATCTTCCAAAGTAGTTTAAAAATTTTGTCTTACATAAGACAAAAAAATCCAATATCATGTTCTAAATTGTGGTGAACATTTTGTTGAACCTTGTAGATGACATTCTCACATCTCTGTGATCTTAGTTCATGATATAAAAAGACAGAGCAGAGTGCTTTATCAGCTAATCTTCACATTTTACTTTCACACCCATGGGAGACATTCTCATTTTAGTAGACAGCTGTAAATTTTTATAACCACCGTGTGATATCTAATACTTGCAGTTTGTTGGCCACTTTGTCAGCTGTGTTGACATTTGATAGCCAGAATATAACTAAAAGGACTTTTCAGGAGATTGGTACTTTTTTCTTATTGACTTGAAGCAACACTGTGGTAGGACACTCAAATTCTGCAAAGCACGCAGACCCAAGCCTTGTCAAGAGTAGTTCCATTGCAATCAATTACACTTGTCAACAAGGACGTTAGAGTATGACCCTTGCATGGTAAACAATTCACATTATTTTCACAGAAACATTATGTTAAACAGGGTCCATGAAAACTGGAGCTCTCAAAAAGTTTCTCATTTTCTTTCATAAATTATGTAATACCAAGTCAGACTTTTCCCTGTGCATTCTGGAATAATTTGCCCTCTTTGACACCAAAGTAGAAAGAGAATATCTATCAGTCAGCTTTCAAGTTTTATCTCAACAAGTATTCTTACTATTTATATTTAGCTTTGTTTGTAGATGAAGTATGAGAAGAGACACAAATCTAATTCCTGTCCTTAAAAGTGTTAGAATCATGTGAAATTTTCTCCCAGTCTCTCGAATACTTGTCATTCTCTTAAAGATTTTCATAGGGCAAAATTTGTAATTTTTATGAGGTTCAATTTATGAATTTGTACTTGCATGAATCATTTTTAGTACCAGGTCTAAAAGTTGTTGTTTTTTTTTTTTTTTGTCTAGTCTATGTTCTAAATATTTTTTCCTACTTTTTTACTTTTCTAAACATTAGATTTACATGTATGCTTAACTTTAAGAACTATTTTGAATTAATTTTGGTATAGGTTCATTTTTTTTTCATATAGATGTCCAATTGTTCTAGCACAATATGTTGAAAAGCTTATCCCTTGTCCATTAAATTGCTTTATACCTTAGTCAGTTTTGCATATTTTTATGGCACTGCGTTCTCTATTCTGTTCCATTGATCTATGTATCTATCACCCTGTAACTACCACACTATTTTGATTTGTACCTACAATATTTAAATAACTCCTCAGATTAAGAATATATATTTCATATAATATAAACAACTATCCAATTTAAAATGAGGGAAAATATACAAACATATATTCCACTGAAGAGAACATGGAGATTACAAATAAGCACTTCAAAAAATGTTCACCACCATTAGTCATTATGAAAGTGTTAATTAAAACTTCAATCCAACACAAAATTAAAACTATATAAATCAGAATGACTAAAATATTTTAAACTGATAATAACTTCAATAATGGGAAAGATGCAGAGAAACTTGAATACTATTAAACTGCTATTGAGAATGTAAAATATTACACAATTTTAAAAAAATGATGGTTTCTTAAAAAAAAATAAAAACATAACAGTAAACTTACTACATGAGCTAGTAAGTGTGTCTCAATTATCCCAGATGAATAAAAACTCATGTTTGCACATACTTGTAAAATGATGCTCACAGAATCTTTATTTCTAACAGCCCCAAACTGGAAACTATCCAGTATTCTTCAGTGGGTGAATGGTTAAACAAACCATGGCACACTTGTACTATGGAAAACTACTCAATGATTAAAAACAAACAAACAAACAAACAAAAAATATGACACACACAATTTGGATGAACATCAAGGGAATAACACAGCATGAAAAAAAAAAGGCCAGTCTAAGAAGGATGCATTATGTATAATTCCGCTTGAAATAACAGGTCTATAGACATTATGAACAGGTTATTGTCTGCCAAGGTTTTAGGAAGTTAGGTTGGATGGGTGTGGTGACTATGCACGTGTGTAGCTATAAAGGAGAAGCACAAGGGAAACTTGTGGTAATGGTAGTTCTGTGTCCTGTGGTTTAGGTACTTAAATATGTATGTGTGATTTTATTGCATAGAAACACACAAACTTGCATACACGCAATTTAGTACATGTATTACTAACTGGCTTCCCTAGTAGCTCAGATGGTAAAGCATCTGCCTGCAATGCAGGAGACCTGGGTTCGATCCCTGGGTCAGGAAGATCTCCTGGAGAAGGAAATGGCAACCCACTCCAGTATTCTTGCCTGAAGAATTCCGTGGACAGATGAACCTGGTGTGCTATAGTCCACGGTGTCACAAAGAATTGGACATGACTGAGCGACTAACGCACACATACATTACTAACTGGTGAAATCTGGTTATTATACCAGTATCAATTCTCTGGTTATGGATGCCATATTATAGTTAGGTAAGATATTAAAATTGGGAAAGTCTAGGTAAATGGTACACAGGACATTACTATAATTTCTTCACAATGTCCTGAGAATCTGTAATTATTTCCATTAAAAATCTGTAATTATTTCCAATAAAAATTCAAACCATATCAGAATGATAAACTCTTTGTATTAGTTCAAGAATAGTCAGACTAATCTATGGTTATATAAGTCATAAAAGTGGATTTCCTGTGAGAGGGGAAGTGAGAATGAGACAGACTAGGAAAGTATACAAATGAACCCTATGGGTTGTTGGAAGTGATTTTTATCTTGATATGAGTGGTTATTTCATTGAAGTAGATTAGGAAAAATTCATTTAGCTGTACACTTAAGATGAGTATAATTCATTCTATTTATATATGTAGTTATTCAAACAAACATAAAGTTTTTAAAGAGATGTGACTAAACCTAGATACATAAAAGAACAAAAAATAGTGGTAGAAGTAATATATGCTAAATTAGCTCAATGAAAGGGAAAAGTAGGAAAGAAGCTCATTGGCAAGAAGATCATGGAAAAGGCAATATTTTTCTTGGGCTTGAAAAATGGCATATGATTTTACAGTAAGAGAAAAGTTATGGAATGACTTAAAAATTTGTGACGGGGACCTTGAACTATGTTAAAAGTGAAGACCATGATCTCAAAAGTCAGTTATAAGTGATAGTGATGCTGACGATGTTGATGATGATGATGGCAACAATGATGAGGACAATGACAGTGAGGACAACAATGATGCTAATGATAGTGTTTAGCTAATATTTTTGGTATTCAGTTTAACATTTAGTTAGTACTTCATGGGATTATCTCATTCAATCCACAAAACGTATATGACATTTTGCAGAATAGCCCACTCCTTCCTGAACGGGGCTTAATTTTACCATAATAGAAAAATCTCTAGCTGAATTTTGTATGAGGATGATTTAGCTATTTTATCTGAAGTGACACGAAGAACAGAAATAAACAAAGAGGAGTTAACAATGAAAATGATTACAAAGAGTGATACGTCTGAACATTTTAAAGAAGCATGGCTGTTTATAAGGTTTATTCCCCTCTTTTAGAATACTACACAAAGGATTAGGGACCATGTTTAGCATTAGTCACCAAATAGGAGAGGTAAGATTCAGTAGACTAGTGATTGTTTTACTGGAATTTGAAATATTTGAAGCTGAGGAAGATTTGTATCTAAAAGAAAGTCTATACCAATGCTCACTTTAGGATTATTAAATACAAAAAGACACATGACACAATGGACTAGTAGCATTTAAATCCTAATTATATCAATTCTTTTCAAGTTTTATAATTTATGGAGGATACAGATAATATTTTACTGGCCCTCATATACATTTATTTAAAGAGGTAATATCAAGAGCAGTAGCAAAAGGTAGCTACATTGAAACATTAAAGGGACTAACTACCCAAGTCACATTGCAAAGGGAGAAAAAATTGTAGCCAATTTTTCAAACAAACTGACCCACATGGGAATGTTATGTAGCCTCTTTATTCTCCTTAAACAGTATTTACTACGGGATTTAAACAACAATATAGAACTCTTTGTACAGAACAACAGAGAAATTAAATGACATGTTATCAACAAAATAATATTGATTTGAGTTTAACTGAGTTATAAAAGTATTTCTGTTTTGTAGCCTCTTATTAACTGCAATATATGCCTGGATGACCCAGGAACATTTTTTTTGAAGACCCAGGAACATTTTCAGCGAACACTCAGGAACAATTTAACTGAATCCCCAAGAACATTTTTACTGAACTGCAATATATGCCTGGAAGACCCAGGAACATTTTCCCTGAAAAATGAGCTTTTTCTAAATTCAAAAGAATTTTGATGTTTATAAAGTCCCTTTTAATGCATTTGAATAAATTAACTACTTGATTAGACTTCAAAAAGAGTTACCTCATTTTGCCTTCATCTTTTCATCCTGACTCATCTTAAGTGTCTCGTAATTTGGTCTTCACTATATTATAAACAGGGTGGTTAATCAGCTGAATATTTCTGACCAGGTCATTGTAAGTGTAAAATGTTTTCCTTCCAAATGCTTTTTAAAAAAAATATTTTGCTCTTATTCCTTTACTGGGTCTCTTTGCTACCAGGTAATCTCTGTCTTTCATTTCTCCTCTTACTCCAAAGAGAATCTTTGGTTTTAGGGCTTTTTGTGGAAAAGAGAAGAGATGGAAAGGATGGGAAAAAGTAAATTTCCTGTGACTATCACCTATCTTCATTTCAATCAATATTATTTCAAATGTTTGTATTAATATAAGTAGTAAGTTTAAAAAACTTAGAAACAAAGACAGAAAAAATTTATGTATAAGTTGCGAACTGGCCCTCTAAGGACCTAGGAGAAATAGTATTATAGAAAAATATAACAAAGGAACAATGAGGTTATCTGTCATGTTTATTATTTTAGTAAGAAAAATAAGTCTCAAGTAAATGACCAAAATAATATTTGGCCATTTTAGATGATGAACTTTTAAGCAAATTAGTTCCTATATCTTTATGCATTTTAAACCTTCATCTCCTAAACAGGTTAAAATTACAAAAGAAAATCTATTTCTGCACATTCTTAAATTTACAAAAATCTGAGAAAAAAGCCTGAAAAAAATCTATTAATGTTTTGTACTTAATGATTTTAAATATTAACATTTTATTCATCTTATTTTATTTTAAAAATGTGAATCACTCTTTTCTGTGATTATTGCCTCTTCTTGGAGACCACTACTAAAGTCCTATCCCAACACACATCATGACAGCATTTCCAGGCTTTGTTTCATCTCTTTCTTCTGCTTTTTGTTTTTCTCCAAGATATATATTTCCCCTTTTGCAACATAAGTATAAATACTGGAACTTGGTAAATCTCTGAAATTTTTCTTTTTCAGTACTACCCATCACTGTGAGAAGTGTGCTATTTCTTTTCCTATATTTTATTTTTAAAATGTATTTAATTGGAGGTTAATTCTTACAATATTGTATTGGTTTTGCCATACATCAACATGAATCCACCATGGGTGTACACGTGGTCCCCATCCTGAACCACCCTCCCTCCTCCCTCCCCGTACCATCCCTCTGGGTCGTCCCAGTGCACCAGCCCCCAAGCATCCAGTATCATGCATCGGACCTGGACTGGCGATTCATTTATACATGTTTCAATGCCATTCTCCCAAATCATCCTACCCTCTCCCTTTCCCACAGAGTCCAAAAGCCTATTCTATACATCTGTGTCTCTTTTGCTGTCTTGCATACAGGGTTATCATTACCATTTTTCTAAATTCCATATATATACGTTAGTATACTGTATTGGTATTTTTCTTTCTGGCTTACTTCACTCTGTATAATCGGCTCTAGTTTCATCCATCTCAGTAGAACTGATTCAAATGTATTCTTTTTAATGGCTGAGTAATATTCTATTGTGTATATGTACCACAGCTTTCTTATCCATTCATCTGCTGATGGGCATTTATGTTGCTTCCATGTCCTGGCTATTATAAACAGTGCTGTGATGAACATTGGGGTACACGTGTCTCTTTCAATTCTGGTTTCCTTGGTATGTATGCCCAGCAGTGGGATTGCTGGGTCATAAGGCAGTTCTATTTCCAGGTTTTTAAGAAATCTCCACACTGTTCTCCATAGTGGCTGTACTAGTTTGCATTTCCACCAACAGTGTAAGAGGGTTCCCTTTTCTCCACACCCTCTCCAGCATTTATTGCTTGTAGACTTTTGGATCACAGCCATTCTGACTGGCGTGAAATAGTACCTCATTGTGGTTTTGATTTGCATTTCTCTGATAATGACTGATGTTGAGCATCATTTCATGTGTTTGTTAGCTATCTGTATGTCTTCTTGGAGAAATGTCTATTTAGTTCTTTGGCCCATTTTTTGATTGGGTCGTTTATTTTTCTGGAATTGAACTGCAGGAGTTGCTTGTATATTTTTGAGATTAGCTGTTTGTCAGTTGCTTCACTTGATATTATTTTCTCTGAATCTGAAGGCTGTCTTTTCACCTTGCTTATAGTTTCCTTTGTTTTGCAGAAGCTTTTAAGTTTAATCAGGTCCCATTTGTTTATTTTTGCTTTTATTTCCAATATTCTGGGAGGTGGGTCATAGTGTATCCTGCTGTGATGTATGTCAGAGAGTGTTTTTCCTATGTTCTCCTCTAGGAGTTTTATAGTTTCTGGTCTTAGGTTTAGATCTTTAATCCATTTTGAGTTTATTTTTGTGTATGGTGTTAGAAAGTGTTCTAGTTTCATTCTTCTACAAGTGGTTGACCAGTTTTCCCAGCACCACTTGTTAAAGAGATTGTCTTTAATCCGTTGTATATTCTTGCCTCATTTGTCAAAGATAAGGTGTCCATAGGTGCGTGGATTTATCTCTGGGCTTTCTATTTTGTTCCATTGATCTATATTTCTGTCTTTGTGACAGTACCATACTGTCTTGATGACTGTGGCTTTGTAGTAGGGCCTGAAGTCAGGCAGGTTGATTCCCCCTGTTCCATTCTTCTTTCTCAAGACTGCTTTGGCTATTCAAGGTTTTTTGTATTTCCATACAAATCTTGAAATTATTTGTTCTAGCTCTGTGAAAAATACCGTTGGTAGCTTGATAGGGATTGCAATGAATCTATAGATTGCTTTGGGTAGTATACTCATTTTCACTATATTGATTCTTCTGATCCATGAACATGGTATATTTCTCCATCTGTTAGTGTCCTCTTTGATTTCTTTCACCAGTGTTTTATATTTTTCTATATATAGGTCTTTAGTTTCTTTAGGTAGATATATTCCTAAGTATTTTATTCTTTTCGTTGCAATGGTGAATGGAATTGTTTCCTTAATTTCTCTATTTTCTCATTATTAGTGTATAGGAATGCAAGGGATTTCTGTGTGTTGCTTTTATATCCTGCAACTTTACTATATTCATTGATTAGCTCTAGTAATTTTCTGGTGGAGTCTTTAGGGTTTTCTATGTAGAGGATCATGTCATCTGCAAACAGTGAGAGTTTTAATTCTTCTTTTCCAATTTGGATTCCTTTTATTTCTTTTTCTGCTCTGATTGCTGTGGCCAAAACTTCCAGAACTATGTTGAATAGTAGTGGTGAAAGTGGGCACCCTTGTCTTGTTCCTGACTTTAGGGGAAATGCTTTCAATTTTTCACCATTGAGGATAATGTTTGCTGTGGGTTTGTCATATATAGCTTTTATTATGTTGAGGTATGTTCCTTCTATTCCTGCTTTCTGGAGAGTTTTTATTATAAATGGATGTTGAATTTTGTCAAAAGCCTTCTCTACATCTATCGAGATAATCATATGGCTTTTATTTTTCAATTTGTTAATGTGGTGTATTACATAAATTGATTTATGGATATTGAAGAATCCTTGCATCCCTGGGATAAAGCCCACTTGGTCATGGTGTATGATCTTTTTAATGTGTTGTTGGATTCTAATTGCTAGAATTTTGTTAAGGATTTTTGCATCTATGTTCATCAGTGATATTGGCCTGTAGTTTTCTTTTTTTGTGGCATCTTTGTAGGTTTTGGTGGTATTAGGGTGATGGTGGCCTCATAGAATGAGTTTGGAAGTTTACCTTCCTCTGCAATTTTGTGCAAGAGTTTAAGTAGGATAGGTGTTAGCTCTTCTGGTCCAGATGGCTTCACAGATGAATTCTACCAAAAATTTAGAGAAGAGCTAACACCTATCCTGCTTTTGTTTTTTTAGAACAGTTTGCTAGAAAACTCTATGCCTTTGCAGATGATATTACTCCCACCTAGATTTAGAGTCCCTCCATTGTTTCTTAAATCTCATTTCAGAGTCAACCTTCTCAAAAAAGTTTACTCTGATAACTCATCAAGTACACTTTTGTCCCATTCTACTTTATCCAAATTCCTATTGCTACAAAGACATGGTTGCCTTAGAGAGATTGATATGATCTAAAAGCATAAAATATACTCACAGTATGGATTTGAGTGTTGGACCATAGAGGAAGCTGAGTGCCAAAGTACTGATGCTTTTGATCTGTGGTGTTGGAGAAGACTCTTGAGAGTCCCTTGGACAGCAAGGAGACCAAATCAGTCAATCCTAAAGGAAATCAGTCACTCCTAAAGGAAATCAGTCCTGAACATTGACTGGATGATGAAACTGAGCCTCCAATACTTGGCCACCTGATGTGAAGAACTGACTCATTGGAAAAAAGCCTGATGATGGGGAAGGTTGAAGGCAGGAGGAGGAGGGGGCAATAGAGATGAGACAGTTGGATGGAATCACTGACTCGATGGACACAAATTTGAGCAAGTTCCAGGAGTTGGTGATGGACAGGGAAGCCTGGCATGTTGCAGAGTCAGACATGGGATTGCAGAGTCAGATGTGACTGAGCGACTAAACTAAACTGATACAGTAGCCAAAAACCCGAAACTTAGGCCCAAGTCACACACTATGCAACAAATTATAAAACTATCTCAGTTCAGTTCAGTCGCTCAGTTGTGTCCAACTCTGTGACCCCATGAACTGCAGCACTCCAGGGTTCCCTGTTCATCACCAACTCCCAGAGTTAATCCAAACTCATGTCCATTGAGTCAGTGATGCCTTCCTACCATCTCATCCTCTATCGTCCCCTTCTCCTCCTGTCTTCAATCTTTCCCAACATCAAAAGGTCTTTTCAAATGAGTCAGCTCTTCGTATCAGGTGGCCAAAATATTGTGTGTGGGTGTGTGTGTGTATATATATATATATAGCTAGTCTGGTCTATGCTACTTAAAAATTGGCCAATTTGAAAGAGTTACTCAAACTTCATGAACAGTGATATCTTCATACATAAAACTGAGGTAAGAAAATACACTTTACAAAATTGTCGTAAGGATTAAACAATATAAAGAATGGGATCGGTCCATCATATTTCTGCCTTCTGGGAGTGCTTGGTAAACACAAATCTTCTTTCTTCATTGTAAGTAAACTTTCCTACCACTATGCCGACCAGACAGAGATCTCCTTTTAGAAATACCTGGTCACTGTCCAAAGATCCAGTACTCAAACATACAGAAAAAAATCTTGTGTTTTGCTTCTCAAAATATTAAGACTTAGGTTAAAGAGTATTACAAAGTGAATGTTTGTGTTTCTCCAAAATTCATATGTTGAATTTTAATTGCCAAGGTAGTGGTATTTAGTGGTGAGGTGTTTAGGAGGTAAATCTGCAGGCCAGGACGTATGCCCTCATCATGAACTAAAATAGCTTGTACCTTGAAATTCTGGATGTTATTTAAGTCACCCAGTCTATGATGTTCCATTATAGCAAACTGAGCTGATTATAACAAAGAGGGAACAACACCTTAGAGAAAGTGCCCATACTGTTCTTAGAAGACCCTTTAAAAACTTGTATCAGCCTAGGCAATGATATAAGTATATAAGAATAATTAAATTGACTCTGTAGCAAGGGCTTATCTGATTGGAAGAGAATGTTTGTAGGCAAGTAATACTAGAGAATGAAAGAAGAGGAAATAGGATTTTGAAGGTTTGTCCATGAAGCTTTATATAAATACAATGTCTCATAAGCATGGCATTGCTTTTAAATCTCTGAGCACCTACAGGATCAGTGGTAGAGAATCTTTTTTTCTTTTTTTTTCTTCAGTATGGGAAGGGAGAAAAAACAATAAAAGGATTTTCCAGGCTTCCATGTGGCTCAGTGGTAAAGAATCTACCAGCTAATGCAGGAGACATAATGTGATCCCTGATCCAGGAAGATTCCACATGCCACAGAGCAACTAAGCCTCTGTGTCACAAACTACTGAGCCCACACTATAGAGCCCGAAAGCCACAGCTACTGAGCCCAACTACTGAAGCCCCCTGGCCTTATAGCAAGAGAAGCCACTGCCATTAGAAACTCACACACAGAAAGTGGAGAGTAGTCCCCACTCAATGTAACAAAAGAAAAAAGCCTGTGCAGCAACAAAGACCCAGCAGAACCAAAAATAAATATTTTTTAAGGGATTTTCCTCTGAAATCCCATTGTAATGTGAAGTCTTTTTTCTTAATGTTCAGTGGTCCTCTCACAGCCTGCAATAGGACAGATGTTAATACTGTGGACTTTACTATTTTTCTCTATACACTACTGAACTTTGTCTGAGAATTCCTAAATCCAAATGATGAGTATTATTTACTTATACAACAGAACTAGAGTCAATTTTCTGACAAGTAAGAAGTAGGTTACAATGCCTACTTTAATAGTAGTGCCATAGTAGTGCCATTTGATAAAAATGATAGATTTGAAAGGTTATTGTGAACTGTAAGTTTATATACATACTTATGCATGGCTATGCTTACTATTATTATTATCATTATTATTAAGGTGTCATCTTGGGTCAAGGCTAAGATGCAGGTTACTAAATAGTGTAGGAGACACTTGTTCAAACTGTTAGTCCTGAAGCTTACTTTTGCTCTATATTTAGTGTCACCTCCTGTTCCAAACATAGAAATAAGAAACTAAATATGCCTTTTTCAAATATTTTCATGAAGTCATATTAAGATCCTTTTGTATCTATTTCAGAAAAGTGAACTGTACATTTTTGTAAGAAATAAGATAAGTACAGTTTTTGAAGTTCCTATGAAAGATCCTTGTTCAAAAAAAAAAAAAAATGACCATACCTATTAAACCCACATCATATGAGATGGAATTGTAATTGGACTTTAGCTATCTATGCCCTACAAGGGCTGGTAGGAATTCTAGGATACTACCTACTTCTCCAAAACATACCAGGAAAGACCCTTTGGATTTGCAAAAAAAAAAAAAAAAAAAATTGTCAGCAATCTGAACCTGCTCAGACATTTAAGGAAAAAAAAATCTCATATCAATTTTGAGAACTCTGATTAAATGCAAATTTTTTGTAGTAATTGCTTTGTGTAAAACACAAAGGAGACAATACAATTACCCTTTCAATGATAAAGACTGTTATGTGTTCTGAAACATCTCATTTCTTATCTCAGAAAAAACTGAATCTATATGCGTTGCTTCTTTCACTAATACATTTATTATCTTACATTAGACTAGTGAATGTATGCTTCAAATGTAAAAACAATTCATGGTAATTACATTATAAATCATGCTAATATAGTTTATATAATGATTAAAATAAGTGCCCACTGTAAAATCCAAATGTGTAATCATATCATTTTTAACAAAAATTTCTCTGAATTTCAAATACTCGTAGTTTTACTTTGCAATTAATTAGTGTGCTGAGGAAGCTTTTAGAGGTAAAATTCCATTATGATGAAATGCAGTACTTCCACACTGTTTTGTTGTTATAAGCTTATCTTATAATGAATCTTTTATTTGATATCAAATTTCCAGTCAGCAGAATTACAGTAAAATTTGAATTTATGCCCAGTCTTTCTAATTCATTAGAATAGAAAAAAGAAAAAAAAGAAACCGTTGAACTCAGCAGAGAAAAAGGGAAAAATTAACTGCATCCCTATACAGTGAACTGGAGAGAGCTCTCTTCTTGCCAGTATTTCCCTCTCATTCCTCTTCCATATTTTCCCATTCCCCCATCTCTTCTCTTACCACTTTCTCTTCCCTCTGTCTTTTGGGAAGATCCTAGACATTTAGTTTGAGTGGTTTGAATTTGTAGGAGGCCTTTGAGTGATGAGTTGGAAATATTTGAGTTTTAAGATCATTCAAGCTGAATTTGGGTAAGGGAGAGTTAAGAAATTATTAATGCAATTTTTGCTTCAACTTTTATTGTCTCAAATTTTGAGTTTGGACCCACTGGACTTACTCTGGTAATGGAAATTACACTTATATTTGGTTTTGAAAATGTCTGTTGCTGGGTTAGGATCATAAGAATCATCCAGAATATAATTTGATTCTTCATGGAGGGTTCAATTCAATCACATTATTGGAGTTTACTCAGTATTGGCCATCTGCCCATGATAGAAATAACATGGTTAGAAAGAGCATTTCTTTGTAATGAAGTTTGCTACAAATGGGTTTAAGAAAGGGAAGTGTACTCTTAATTATTTATGTGCTTGTTCAATATTTGGCTGCTTTTATGTCTTTTATGACAGGAATCATACATCTAAAATTATGATAAACCAAATGAAGTGATTAAATAGTTTGATATTTGATTACAGTGTTGTTGAAGATGATGATTAATGATAACAATGGTAATTATGATGATGGCAACAACAAAAATAAATGACAAATTCAAACAGAGGAGAACTGATGGTTTCCTCAATGACCAGTTTTATAACTAAAAAAGGATGTAGCAACCTTATATGGTTCTGTCTAGATTTGAAAAACCATATTCTGTGTGTAGACATCTCACTAATTAGAGTTGGTGTCAATTTGTCAATTATAATGACTATTTATTCAAAATGCCAGTTCTGATTTCCTTAGTTTGTATATTAGTTTCCTAGAGCTGTTCAAACAAAGTATAAACTGGATAGCATAAAATATTCTTTCACAGTTCAGGAAACCAAAAGTCTGAAATCAAGGTATCTGCAGGGTTGACTCTTCCTACAGGTTTTAAAGAGCATTTGTTTCATGTCTCACTTTTAGCTTCTGATGACTGCTAGCCATCTTGGCTTTCTTGAATAGTAGGCTCACAATTGCAGTCTCTGGCTCCATCCTCTCCTGGCATTCCTCCATATGTATACCTGCATATTCACACAGATTTCTTATAAAAACAAAAAACAAACAGTCATTGGATTTCATGCCCACTCGAATCCAGTATAATCTAATCTTAGTTACATTTGAAAGACTTATTTCCAAATAAGATCATGTTCTGAAGTTCCTGGTGGACATGAATTTTGAGATACACTGTGCAACACAATATAATTGACTCTTATATCCTTAGATCCTTTAGGTTTTCTTTTTGGTGAAACTAACTAGCTATTAAAGACTATTTAAAATAATCTAAATTATAGATGTTATGTTCTAAATTATAATAACTATAATATTATAGTTAATGTATGAAAGTGCTGTAAGAATGGTCTGTACTTTGTTTCTGTTGTCAGTATAGTTTGTTTTATTTTCCATTTTTAAACACCTATTTTTCTTCTTCATTAGTTTACTTTCTATTAATTTAATAGACATTAACAAGCCTATTGGGCTTCCTTGATAGCTCAGTTGGTAAAGAATCCACCTGCAATGCAGGAGACCCCAGTTCAATTTCTGGGTTGGGAAGATCTGCTGGAGAAGGGATAGGCTACCCACTCCAGTATTCTTGGGCTTCCCTTGTGGCTCAGCTGGTAAAGATTCCGACTGCAAATGTGGGAGATCTTGGTTCAATCCCTGGGTTAGGAAGATCCCTTGGAGAAGGGAAAGGCTACCCACTCCAGTATTCTGGCCTGGAGAATTAGATGGACTGTATAGAATTTCCATGGGGTTGCAAGAGTTGGATACAACTGAGCGACTTCCACTTTCAACAAGCCTATCATGTTCCACTGATATTTGTAGGTTGATCTGAAACATATCAACAGATATAAAATATAGAGTTTATTGCTTTCAAGATACTTACAATAAAAATGACCCCATTTTCTATATCTAACAAACTAAATACTGCTCACAATAAGACAGGTGGTGCTAGTGGTAAAGAACTCACCTGCCAATACAGGAGACATAAGAGATGCAGGTTTGATCCCAGGGTCTGGAAGATCCCCTGGAGAAGAAAATGGCAAAACCCACTCCTGTATACTTGCCTGGAGAATCCCTTGGACAGAGGTGCCTGGGGGGCTACTATCCTTGGGGTCACAAAGAGTCAGATACCACTGAAGCAACTTAGCATGCATGAACTCACAATAAAATAGTTTGGTGAACTGTTTGATAAAGTGAGGCTTTATGGCTTTGTATTAATTCCATGAAAACTGATGTGATGCCAGTACTAGTGATTAAGATTGTAGCTTTCAAAAATTGCAAATATTCTAAGAACTAAATCTCAAATTATTGGGCTTGGAAAATCAATGTGCATCTGTGTGCAAGGACATGTGAATTTATGCACATTATTTGTTAAAAAAAAAATGTTGAGATATTGTGAGTTTATGTGTTCATGTGCGTCCATTTGTGTGTGGGAGAGAGTGCATCCGCGGGCCTATTAGGATCCAGGAGCCTCAGGTACCTTCCTATATAACCTCCCATCAAAGCTGTGTTCTGCACCATATCATGAGGATGGTCATTTGGCTGCTTTACTGTAGGCCTGAGGTCACTCACTACTGCTTCAGATTAGCCTATTCCATTTTAGGGAAGATCCCACTGTCCATATCTTCCCAGCAACCTCCTCCTTGGAAATATCCATTATATCCTCAACTCAGCCTTTAAGGATGAGAGACACAACAAAGGCCTCAGTAGGAAGGGATGAAAACAAGCTAAAGCCTAGTCTGCTCAAAGATGTGGCAGAAGGTTGGAACATTTTCACTGCCTTAGGAAATTTCTAGCTTGATCCAGATATTAGTAGGAATGGTAGCTATAAGTGGATTCCATTGCATAAAATTTCTCAGAATATTGAGTTATTGCTACTCCTCTGAACACTAAGAGCTTCTTTATTCCTGAGGTTGCAATAAGAAGTACTCCACAGAGTTGGGGGTATTGATGGACTTCAGAATAATAGTGTTGCTTGGTGGCAGAGGTCATGGTTAGCAGATATGACCAGAGAGGCACAGGGCTGGTGTTTGGGAGATGTGACATGTCCTCATATTTATTGAGAGCCTCTGGTCTGGGACCCTAGTGGTCACTATAGACACCTTGGATAAGACATCAAATATATCAGGCAGATTAGGAAAGTGATGATAATACAGATCTCCCTTATCTTTCTACCCTATGTTATCCAGTGACAGATGGGCCCCTTTGTGTCCTGGATAAGTAGTGCTGCTAAAAGGATTCACATCCTGTAATAAGAGAAGGGTATATATTCTTGTAAGAAGCTAGCTCCAAAACATCTGAATCCCTGAAAGTGGGTAAATAAGATATAATGTTTAGCTGCAGCTTCATAGAAATCCACCAGAGAGATGAACAGCATGGTAATTAATTGTCAAGAACTGTGAAATGTCCTAGATATATACTCAGAGTACAATCTACCAATACCAAGGTAGTCTGCCATAGTTTCATGAATGTTAGTAAAAGACATGAGTTTCCTGGATCAGAGACAAAGGGCTTCCTTACTCAGCAACAGCAATAGCCAGTGCAGCAGCATTTTCTTGTACCAATTTCCTGAGCACTAAATCCTTCAGGGTAGGGTAAAGGGAGTCAGGGGTAACCTGGCCTCTGGGTAAATTGAGTTCCTCTTCTGTATAGCAGAAAGTAGGGAACTTGCAGATTTGTAATGAGCAGAAAATACGCCAACGCTGGGGCAAAATATGTCTGCTCTGGGTTACTATACCTAAATTTCAAGACTGTCCACAGTACAGTCATACTCAAAAGAGATGGCAAAGGTAAGCTGTTCAAAAGATATGCAAAAATTCAAGAGCTCTAGGAAGAATTGTCTGCTCACAGATTAAGTGAGGATTCTGGATTTGAGCTAAATACATACTTTTTTATATCAGTCATGTGATTTCTGTGAACAAACTTTCATTTCAGGCATAATTCACAGAGTAGCATTTTTTCACCCTCCTAGAAGCAACTATTATGATAAAGAATTATGCTACCATAGGCATTGGTTTATTTTTTATGTTTATGGAAATAGTCATTTTTAGCCCTTTTTGGACACACATTGTAGTCAAGATAAAGAGAATCTTTAGCTGTTATTTATCTTTCCAGAATTTTATTTGGAATTAAATAAAATTTATTTAATTCTATGAGATTTGCCATGAGAATCAAAGGAAAAATAATTATTTAAGCCTTATTTATCTTAATCCCTTTAACACTTCATTGAAACTGGGGGGAAAGTGGGGAAGGGATAAATTGGGAGGTTGAAATCGATGTATACACACTGCTAGGTATAAAATGTGGGCTCCTGGTGACTGAGACATTAAAGAACCCACCTGCAATATGGGAGACTTGGGTTCGATCCCTGAGTTGGGAAGATCCCCTGGCGGTGAGCATGGCAACCCACTCCAGTATTCTTGGCTGGAAAATCCCACAGACAGAGGAGCCTGGCAGGCTACAGTCTGGGGGTCACAGTGAGTTGGACACAACTGAGTGACTAAACACACACATGTATAAAATAGATAACTAATAGAGATGTAGATATGGCACACGGAACTCTATTCAATATTCTGTAATGACCTATATGGGAAAAAGACTAAAAAAGTAGATACATGCATAATTGATTCACTTTGTTGTACAGCAGAAACTAACACAACATTGCAAATCAACTATACTCCAATATTTAAAAAGATGAAACAATTCATACACATAATTCTCATTACCTGCCAAAATGTCTCTTCACTTCCAACAGCTTGTTGAACATCTTCACTTAGATGCCTAGTAAGACTCTCAAATTTAGCATGATCAAGGTAAATGCCTCTCTTCTCAACTGCTGAGACTTCCTCTGTCATCTCACATTCATTAACGGTAATATTGTGGAATGCTTATGCTGATTATTTCCTTCCTCACACCACACATTGATCCATCAGCAAAACCAAATGCTATACTCATAATCTCTTATAATACACACAGATTCTGAACACTTTTATTGCCACTTCCTTGTTGAGATGTTTGCATTTTTTTTCACTTCTGTTGCTGTAATAATCTGGAACTAACTGACTAGTCTCTCTGATTTTGATCTTACCTTCCTACAGTCTATTTCAACAGAGAAATGAGAGTAATCTTCAAATGTTAAGTCAGGCAATGTCATTCTTCTGTTTGTAAATTCTCCAATACCTCCCAAACTCACTTGGAGTAAATCCTAAGTCTTTACATCTTATATGTATCTACACAATCTCCTGATCTTTATTATATTTCTGACAGTATTTTACAAGAGTCCTCACTGGCAGCATTGTAGCCCCAGATCCAGAAGGTGCCAGGTATGCTGTGGCAGGTTTTTTATACTTGATGTTTCTCTGCCTAGAATTCTTTTCCCATAGATATCAGTGAGAATCTCTACATTGCCTTCAGAACTTTGCTCAAATATAATTTTCTCAGCCATTTTTATCAATAATTTAAAAAGTCAACTCCCAACTCACTGCATTATGTTTCCTCCCAAGCTTCTTTATTTTCTTTTTCAGTTTTGTCTTTCTTTCCATAGCACTTGCTAGCAGTTGACAGCACACATCTGATAGAGTATATTACTATTCTCCTATATCTGGTGTCATTCACTATAAAATGAATCCATGGGATAAACGCTCCAGTATCTTGTTATTCCAAATAGACAATTTCAGTAGATAATCTGGATTTTCTGAGGAGGTGCCAGCAGAGGCAATGCGAATCCCCATTGTCTGGAGCATCCATCTCTACAGGACCTCTCTCATACTAGCTTTGTCCTCTTTCCCTGACTCATTCTCCCCACTCTTCTGGCTGTCTAGAATAACGTCTTATATAAACTACCTGAAACTAATCTTAGGTTCTGCTTTTGTAGGAAACCAATTTAAGATATTATGATGCTGAATTTTATATTAATGTTTCAACTTTTTATAGTTTTTACAAGCTATCAGATGAGTTTTATATATTTCCAGTTGACTGAGAATGACACGATTGATTTGACAAATGTGAAAGAAAGCTTCAAGAGTCAACATATGTTTTACCACACTCTTATTTTCTTCACCTAAGACAAGCAGAAATGTTGCAGAAAGAGGCCACTCTGTCAATCTGGGGTCTAGAGTGAAGGCCATGTAAATGATGACTATAGCCAACCATGAATGATATGTACTATAACACAGAAAAGAAAGTCTGTATAATTCTTAGCTAGAGATTTGGGGGGTTGTTTGATACCACAGCAGCAAAACCTATTTTCTACTCACTGATGGATCTCATAATTTACTTAGCTGTGTATTTACTGTTTGTCTCTACCTGATCGTAACATAATCACCATGAGGTAGTGAGCTTTGCTTTTCTCTTCCCTAGTTGATGTCTTCCACTTGGAACAGTCTATGACATATAGGACATATTTAAAGTTATGTTGAAGCCTCAACTCATTGTCCGTCAAACACAACTCCCACATAGGAAATTTGATCACACATTCTAAATCAGAGGCTTTCAACAACTGAAATCCTAATCCAGTTAGGACTGCCTGGTAAAATACAAGATGGCAAATTAAATTTGAATTTCAGATAAACAATAAATAATGTAGACCATACGTAAATTTTTTAAAAATGGTTTTGTTGGAAATTCTAATGTAACTAGTGTCCTATATTTTTATTTGGTATAATATTCATCTTTATTTGCTAAATCTGGGAACAGTACCTCTAGATGCCATTTGTCAGTATCTGGAGACATTTGACAAAACCTGCTGACAAAAAATTAATTGGCCCACAGTGTCAGTAGTATTGAGGTAGGGAACTTCTCCAGTGGCTTAGTGGGTAAAGAACCAACCCACCTGCCAGTGCAGGAGATACAGGAGACTTGGGTTCAATTCCTGGGGTGGGAAGATTGGACAAGGAAAACGGCAACCCACTCAAGTGTTCTTCCCTGGAGAATCCCATGGACAGAGGAGCCTGGCAGGCTATAGTCCAAATGATCACAAAGAATCAGACACAGCTGAGAGACTAAGTGCACGTGCACGCACAGACACACACACACAGGAAAACTATGACCTGGACTATTTTCCTATTCCTTTCTATACACCTGGTATCTATGCGTTGTCCTTTGCCATTTATCTTATATAGAACTGGTTCCAATAAACTCATTTCCCTTTAAGAATTTTATTTGCCCACGTCATTCCTGTATTTTCTTTTAATCTTAGTTGTCTTTCCACAGGTATTTATAAATGGCATACAGCCAAGGCCACCAAAGCTTCTAAGGTATCTGAAGGCAAACAAAAATGTCTATGTTTTTCTTTATATCTAAAGCAGAGAACCCACCCCCTGGGCCACAGATCTGATCTTATCCCTGGCCTGTGAGGAAATGGGCCACAAAGCAGGACGTGAGTGGCAGGAAAGTGAGCAGAAAATTCATTTGTATTTATAGCCAATCTCATTGCTTGCATTACTGCCTGAGTTCCACCTTCTGTCAGGTCAGCAATGGCATTAGATTCTCACAGAAGCATGAACCCTACTATGAACTACACAAGCAAGGGATCTAGGTCACATGCTCCTTATGAGAGTCATCTTGAAACCATCCCCACCCCACCCCATCCGTGGAAAAATGTCTTCCACAACACTAATCAGTCCTCGGTGCCAAAAAGTTTGGAGACTGATTGTCTAAAGCATTTTAAATGACACCTTATTTACACAAATATTTGATGCATACTGAGTGAAAGATCAACTAGATAAGGACAACTCTAGGCAGACATATGAATTCCAATGCAATACCACTTCCTTCCTGGGTCTGCCAAGCTATTGTCAGGTTACTTCTTGTTGACTAAGAAGTGCAATTATTTTATTACCAGTTGAAATTATCTAATGCCAGGCATATTTTTGTGTTCTTAAATTTACTGGTCTATTGTCTTCCCTAGATAGAATAACAAGTGTATCCCATCTTTCTGTTGTATTACATAAAAATTTTACAGGAAGAGGATAAGGAAAGAAATAAGGAGAGAAATTTTAATTACAGGGCTTTTTCATATGCTTACCAACATGAATTTTAATAAAAAAAAAAACACTCAATCGAAATCTATGCAATATTTAATTAAATGGAGGACATTATTTTAAAAATTAAAATTGTATTTTTATCTCTTGCCCCACAACATTGCTTATTTATTTTTTTCTGGGGGGTGGCGTGGGGACTAGCAGGGAAGGGTCTGGCTTTGGGCCATTTTAATATCATTCTTGAGAATGCATTGTTTTTGAGATGAAGCCAAAAAATAGCTGAGAGTCTCTTGAGAGAATTTTGAGCTAGATCAGCTACAAAACTTACTCTGATATAAGTAAAATATTTAAATCTACATATATATATAAACATATATGTATGATTGGTATATATGTTTTATTTATGGATATACTTTGCATCTCATGCTACTTTCAGTAATATTACAAATATTTATATGTATCTTCTTCATATATTTTTTTAAAAAATTAATAATGGTATGAGATAAAAGCAAGTAATTTTAAAAACAGATACTTTATGAATATTTGAATATTTTGCTATTACTAACACTACTACCAGGAACGTGTGTGTGTGTGTGTGTGTGTGTGTGTGTGTGTGTATGCTGCTGCTGCTAAGTCGCTTCAGTTGTGTCCGACTCTGTGTGAGCCCATAGAAGGCAGCCCACCAGGCTCCCCCGTCCCTGGGATTCTCCAAGCAAGAACACTGGAGTGGGTTGCCATTTCCTTTTCCAATGCATGAAAGTGAAAAGTGAAAGTGAAGTTGCTCAGTCATGTCCAACTCTTAGTGACCCCATGGACTGCAGCCCATCAGGCTCCTCCATCCATGGGATTTTCCAGGCAAGAGTACTGGAGTGCCTTCTCCTATATAAGATATAGAGACATAAAGATATATGAATATATGCAAAATAAAGCCATTTTGAATGGAAATCAACGGATACTAACATATTCTTACTCCTTCCAAAACTCAAACATAAGCACCAAGATGAAATGAAAACTTAAGTGAATAGTTAAGTATTTCTTTAGTAGTAGGAAAAAAATAAAGTCTATAATAAAACAAAATTTTATAAACACTCATATTTGATATAGAAATGTTTATCAGTTCAATTACTTCCCTGTCAATTTCAGAGCAGTTTTCCATTTTATTTCTCTTGAAATGCTTTAGTAGGTTTAATTACAGTTTTGCTTTCCTGGCTGTAACTTTCTTTTTTCTCTAGTTAAACCTATGTAAATTTATTTTTAAATATACAAAGAATGGCTAGTGCTGAAAGCTAAATTCATTCTGACTTTGTGTTCAATGAAAGATACAAAATCTCATTTACTTCTCTATCTTCACAGTAAATTGATTTAATAGTCATTTTTTATCCTAGAGAAAATGTATCAAAGATCATAATTTTCCATAACTAAAAAAAGACAACTTCTGCTTCTGAGAACATATATTGAGATAAGCATTTCCTTATTCTTTCTCGTAAGTACAAAATAAAATCTAGATATTATGTGTATATAAAACAAACAATAGGAGACACTGAAAAGTGGTTAGAAGTTAAATCAGTCGAGGAACCCACGAACGAATACCTAGTATCAGACTAGGAGATGAGGAAGCCCCAAACCTGGAAACTATGGCAGAAAAACAAAGCCCCAAGAAAGCAGGCAAAGGGACAGTAAAAGGATAACCTTGTAAGAAGGACAACTTTTGGACAATTACCTAAACTAGAAGAGCAAACTAAATCCAAATAAAGAAGAAATGAAGTCATGATTACAAAGATAAAAGGAAGAAATTAACAAAGTCAAAAACAAAAAAAAACAAATGGAAACTCAGTGAAACAAACATGTGGTTTACTGAAAAGATCAATAAAATTGACAAACTTTAAGAAAGACTGATTTAAAAAGAGAAAGAAGACATAAATTACCAAGAGTAGATATTTTTAAAGGGGACAATCACTACAAACCCTATAGACATCAAAAGGGTAATAAGAGAATAAAACTTAAAAAAAAAAAGTCTAAGGACTTAAATTGGATAGTGTACACAAAATAAACTAACCATTGAAAAACATGTACCACAATTCTCCCAATAGTAAATATATATTATAAATAACCAGAACATAGGAAGTAAATCTCCAGGTCCAAATGTTTGGAAAATTCTTCCAAACATTTAAAGAACAATTAAGATTAACTCTACATGATCTTTTCCAGATAACAGAAGAATAGGTAAACATTTCCAATCATCTTATTAATTTAGTATTACATTAATACCTAAAAGGGGCTTCCCTGGTGGCTCAGAGGTTAAAGTGTCTACCTCCAGTGCAGGAGAACTGGGTTCGATCCCTGGGTGGGAAAGATCCCCTGGAGAAGGAAATGGTAACCCACTCCAGTATTCTTGCCTAGAGAATCCCATGGATGGAGAAGCCTGGTAGGCTACAGTCCACTGGGTTGCAAAGAGTCGGACATGACTGAGCGACTTCACTTTCACTTTCAAACCTAAAAAACAGCCAAGAGAATACCAAAAAAAATAAAACTACAGACTAATATCCCTAATGAATAAAAATGCAGACATCCTTAACAAAATATTAGCAAATATAATTCACCAATATATAAAGAGTCATATACTATATCCAAGTGAGCTTTATTTCTCAAGAATAATGCGAGATTTGATCAATATTCAAAAAATCAATATAATCATCATACTAATGTGCTTAGGGAAAAATCACATGATCATATCAACTGATACTGAGAAAAAATTTGACAAAATTTAACATTCATTTAAATTTTAAAAATCTCAGCAAACCCGAAATATAGGAAATTCTCTGGATTTCATGAAGAATTATCTATAAAACTTTAACAGAGAAGGCAATGGCAATCCACTCCAGTACTCTTGCCTAGAAAATCCCATGGATGGAGGAGCCTGATGGGCTGCAGTCCATGGGGTCACCAAGAGTCGGACATGACTGAGCAACTTCACTTTCACTTTTCACTTTCATGCATTGGAGAAGGAAATGGCAACCCACTCCAGTGTTCTTACCTGGAGAACCCCAGGGATGGGGGAGCCTGGTGGGCTGCCTTCTATGGGGTCACACAGAGTCAGACACAACTGAAGTGACTTAGCAGCAGCAGCAGCAGCAGCATAAAACATTAAAGCCTATAATTTATTTAATGGTGAAAAACTAAATGTTTATACTTTTACATCAACACAATAAATATGCCTACTCTCACCATTCAATTGTATCCAATGCTAGAACTGAATTTGCAGCTGAATTGAATATTAGACTTGAATTTGTAGCTACTTCAATAAATCAAGAAAATAAAAGGCACACTGATTAGAAGGAATAAATGAAATGATATTCCTGTTTGCAAATGTCATAGGAATCTATAGAATTAGAGAAAAGGGAGGGAAAAATAAAAGAAAACAAGGACAGAAGGGAGGGAGGGACCAAAGAAAAGAAGAAAGAAAGACTCTTCTATGACCCATAAATGAGTTCAGAAAAGTCACACGATATACAATAAGTACACAAAAAGTCATATTTCTAAATATTAACAATTTGTACATGCAGCTAAAATTAAAAACACAGTAACATTTATAGTCACTCACATACCCAACACAGGACTAAAATTTAGAATATATAAAGAACTCAAACCTGTAAGAACAAACAAACCAATTTAAACATGAGCAACAGATGTGACGAAATAGTTCAAAAAAGAAGATGCACAGATGACAGAAAGTAAGCACATGAAAAGATGCTCAACTTCAGTAGCCATGAGGGAAATATACATAAAGCCACATATGAGTTATTGTTATTTACTCTAAGTATTCCTAAAGTAAAAATAGTGACAACATTGCATGCTGGACAAGTGGGATCACTCACACATTACATGTGTGAAGGTAAAATGGCATAACTACTATGGAAAAAGAGTTTGGGAGTTTCTTAAAAGCAAAACAAAGCAAAAAATAACCAAACCAACCATTCAACAAAATCTAAACTTGTATCTACCACACAATCCAGTAATTGCAGTCCTTTGCATTTGTCTCAAGGAAATAGAGTTACACATACACAAAAACCTGCTTGTGAATGTTTATGACAGCTGTTTTCATACTAGCCCCAAACTGAAACAGCCAAGATGTCATTTAATCATGAGTAGTTTAAACAACCTGTAGCAAATCTGTACCATGTAAGACTATCCAACAATAAAAAGGAACAAACTATTGATATATACAATAATATGAATTAACCTCAATTGAATTATGCTAGTTGAAAAAAAACCTCAAAAGTTTACATATTGATAGTTCCATTTATATAACATTCTTAAAAGAACAAATTATAGAAATAGGAGACCATATTAGTGGTCAACTTGATGGTTGACGAGAATCTGATTATATCTTATGTTGAAAGACATAGTGAGAATTTGGATTCTATTTCTTCTTTTTTAAATTTCTTCTCTTTTAAACCAATTATATTTTTTACCAACAGTTTTGAAGTATGGTCCACAAGTATGGTTCAGTTCAGTTGCTCAGTCATGCCTGACTCTTTGAGACCCCATGAATCACAGCACACCACGCCTCCCTGTCCATCGACAACTACCACAGTTCAGACTCATGTCCATCAAGTCGGTGATGCCATCCAGCCATCTCATCCTCTGTCGTCCCCTTCTCCTCCTGCCCCCAACCCCTCCCAGCATCAGGGTGTTTTCCAATGGGTCAACTCTTTGCATGAGGTGGCCAAAGTACTGGAGTTTCAGGTTCAGCATCAGTCCTTCCAGTGAACACCCAGGACTGATCTCCTTTAGGATGGACTGGTTGGATCTCCTTGCAGTCCAAGGGACCCTCAAGAGTCTTCTCCAACACCACAATTCAAAAGCATGAATCCTTTGGCACTCAGCTTTCTTCACAGTCCAAATCTCACATCCATACATGACCACTGGAAAAACCATAGCCTTGACTAGACGGACCTTTGTTGGCAAAGTAATGTCTCTGCTTTTCAATATGCTGTCTAGGTTGGTCATAACTTTCCTCCCAAGGAGTAAGCGTCTTAATTTCATGGCTGCAATCCCCATCTGCCATGACTTTGAAGCCCCCCAAAATAAAGTCTGACACTGTTTCTACTGCTTGCACATCTATCTGCCATGAAGTGATGGGACCAGATGCCATGATCTTAGTTTTCTGAATGTTGAGCTTTAAGCCAACATTTTCACTCTCCTCTTTCACTTTCATCAAGAGGCTTTTTAGTTCCTCTTCACTTTCTGCCATAAGGGTGGTGTCATCTGCATATCTGAGGTTATTGGTATTTCTCCCAGCAATCTTGATTCCAGCTTGTACTTCTTCCAGCCCAGCATTTCTCGTGATGTATTCTGCATATAAGTTAAATAAGCGGGGAGACAATATACAGCCTTGACATACTCCTTTTCCTATTTGGAACCAGTCTGTTGTTCCATGTCCACTTCTAACTGTTGCTTCCTGACCTGCATACAGGTTTCTCAAGAGGCAGGTTAAGTGGTCTGGTATTCCTATCTCTTGAAGATTTTTCCACAGTTTATTGTGGCCCACACAGTCAAAGGCTTTGGCATAGTCAATAAAGCAGAAATAGATGTTTTTCTGGAAGTCTCTTGCTTTTTCCATGATCCAGCAGATGTTGGCAATTTGATCTCTAGTTCCTCTGCCTTTTCTAAAAGAAGCTTGAACATCTGGAAGTTCACGGTTCACACGCTGCTGAAGCCTGGCTTTTAGAATTTTGAGCATTATTTTACTAGCATATGAGATGAGTGTAATTGTGCGGTAGTTTGAATATTCTTTGGCATTGCTTTTCTTTGGGATTGGAATGAAAACTGACCTTTTCCAGTCCTGCGACCACTGCTGAGCTTTCCAAATCTGCTGGCATATTGAGTGCAGCACTTTCACAGAATCATCTTTCATGATTTGAAATAGCTCAACTGGAATTCCATCACCTCCACTAGCTTTGTTTGTAGTGATGCTTTCTAAGGCCCACTTGACTTCACATTCCAGGATGTCTGGCTCTAGTTGAGTGATCACACCATCGTGATTATCTTGGTCATGAAGCACTTTTTTGTACAGTTCTTCTGTGTATTCTTGCCACCTCTTCTTAATATCTTCTGCTTCTGTTAGGTCCATGCCATTTCTGCCCTTTATCGAGCCCATCTTTGCATGAAATATTCCCTTGGTATCTCTTGAGGTATTTTCTTGAAGAGATCTCTAGCCTTTCTCATTTTGTTGTTTTCCTCTATTTCTTTGCATTGATCACTGAGGAAGACTTTCTTATCTCTCCTGGCTATTTTTTTGGAACTCTGCATCCAGATGCTTGTATCTTTCCTTTTCTCCTTTGCTTTTCACTTCTCTTCTTTTCACAGCTATTTGTAAAGCTTCCTCAGACAGCCATTTTGCTGTTTTGCATTTCATTTCCATGGGGATGATCTTGATCCCTGTCTCCTGTACAATGTCAGGAACCTCCATCAATAGTTTATCAGGCACTCTGTCTATCAGATCTAGTCCCTTAAATTTATTTCTCACTTCTACTGTATAATCATAAGGGATTTGATTTAAGTCATACCTGAACAGTCCAGTGGTTTTCCCTTCTTTCTTCAATTTAAGTCTGAATTTGGCAATAAGGAGTTCAAGATCTGAGCCACAGTCAGCTCTTGGTCTTGGCTCTGCTGACTGTATAGAGTTTCTCCATCTTTGGCTGCAAAGAATATAATTAATCTGATTCCGGTGTTGACCATCTGGTGATGTCCGTGTGTAGAGTCTTCTTTTGTGTTGTTGGAAGAGGGTGTTTGCTATGACCAGTGCGTTCTCTTGGCAAAACTCTATTAGCCTTTGCCCTGTTTAATTCCGTATTCCAAGGCCGAATTTGCCTGTTACTCCAGGTGTTTTTTGATTTCCTACTTGTGCATTCCAGTCCCCTATAATAAAAAGGACATCTTTTTGTGTGTTAGTTCTAAAAGGTCTTGTAGATCTTCATAGAACCATTCAACTTCAGCTTCTTCAGTGTTACTGGTTGTGGCATAGAATTGGACTACTGTGATATTGAATGGTTTGTCTTGGAAATGAACAGAGATCATTCTGTCATTTTTGAGATTGCATCCAAGTAGTTAGATATACATATGGGTAAATAGTGTATTCAATATGTATTTTCAGGACTCCAGTAATTAAAGACATAATTGAGGAGTCTGGCTTATGATCAAAGAAAGCTTTCTCTGATTTTTAAAACCCACACCTAAGCAATTATACAGCCTTTAGAAAAGGAAAGTGTTAGCCACTCAGTCTTGTTGGACTCTTTGCGACCCTGTGGACTGTAGCCCATTAAGCTCTTCTGTTCATGGAATTCTCCAGCAAGAATACTGAAATGGTAGCCATTTGCTTCTCCAGAGGATGTTTCCACCCCAGGGATTGAACCTGGTTTGCAAGCAGATTCTTTACCATCTGAGCCACCACGGAAGCCCTAGCCTTTACCTGGCCTCAAGAGGGAAGCTGCCCCCACACCCACACCAGAATTGAAGTGCAGCCAGTGACTTTCATTTCACTCTGTAAGGGCAGTAGCAGTTCTAAACTTGGTCCCCCTAACCAGTCATGCTCTTATGAATACCTATAATCCTAGCTCAACCCACCTTCATTAAGAGAATTTTTATCTGGATCCTTCTGCAAATCCTTACTCTGGAGCCTCCATGGAAACTTTGTTATTGGGAGGAAGTTGAAACCTTGAAAAAGACACTTTTCTTCTGTGTCCTCTGTATGCTCAGAACTTTACTACTATGTTGATTTACCTGGCTCTTGACCTAAACTGATCCCCTGTTTCATTTTCCCCCATGTATTGCTGTGGATCTCAGTTAAGCTGAGGTCCTCCACTTAGCCTTTTTTGTTTTATTTTAGTCAGGCTTATTCTCTATACCAGTTTAACATAAACTTTAACTGTCTAGGTTTTACTGTTTTAAATTGATTTAAAATATATTTTAATCCTCTGGCTCTAATATAGGTTATATTTTATTACTTGACTTATTTCCATAATAAATAAGACATTTTCTCTCTCCATCATTATGATGCTATAATATGCCATATTTATTATTTTTAATATATAGTAGAACCTTTTAGAATATTGGCTTTGAAGTGAATAGGTGCCAAATTTTATAAAGAATTATATGCAAACCCTATCTAGAAAACCATTAAAAAGATGAATATCATTTTTATATATTAATACAAATTTCTTTCTGTGGGATGGCTGCCCAATTGTTAGAAATTTGTTTAAGGAAATCTCAAGTGCATTACGGATTTTCTGCTAAACTCTTTGCACATTATAAAAGGATATAAGCTATTGCATGGAATACAATCAGGTGGTTTTGGTTGCTAAAATTTTTAGAGCCAGAAAATATAATTAGGCTAAAATTTAGATAATTTTATGTGTACTATATGCTTGTATATCTAATGATTATGCCTTACCCTTTACTATCATAAGTGATACAGATGTAGCTCTTTTAACATATGACTAATATAATTAAGAAATTACAATACTCAGACCTTCAGTGAGTCACCTTATCTCATTTTCCCAAAACTTAATACTTGGCATAATATAAGAAGTATTTAATAAATATAGATAGAATAAAATAATTTAAAATTAATGACCTTATGAATTTATTATATCTTATTAGAGATCCAAAGCAAACAGGTAAACTAGAAGTTGGATTCTTGGAATCTGTAAGAAAAATCATAAAACTAAGTTGTACTTCTGAAGTTCTAAATCCTGTGCAATTTTGCTCAAACAAACTTTGTCGTCACAATGTTCAGTTAAACAATCAGCGATTTCTATACAAGAGCAATTTCTCTAAAGCAAGGATGGGGCAAATGTTGACTATGATGGAGGTCAGGGTTCTCATTGAGTTTTATCATTTGAAGATGACTCAAATGGGTGTACTGGAAGTTAAAACAATCTATTTCCTTCCCATATCTAGAGAAAACATTATTTTTCCCCAAGCATTGTTACTGCTTAAAAGCTTTAAAAAAAAAAAAAAAAGAACTCTTATTTCATCTATATTACTGATTACTGCATGGCATGGCCGAAGTGACATCACATAGCTAAAACCTTACCAATAAAACTTAGAAAATATAGTACTCTTACACATTTCTTAAAATACCTATGTTAATACTTTCTGATAATAGCTATGTGTATTCATATAGACAAGCATTTTTTCTCACTACCAATATAAGTCAAGAATATTATTCTTTCAAAATAGAGTATATTCCCAAAGTAAGACTGAATTTAAATGCAGGGAATATATCTCATCATTCCTGGTTACTGATACTTTGAATAAATAAACAAATGATAAATATATAGAAAGATTTTTAAAATTTGTTTCTAATTAGAATTAGGTTATCATCTCTTATTTATCCCCAACAGTACTCATTTATTAATTTGCAACCTCTGGATTTCCCTGGGGTGAAATACAAAACTGGCCCCCATACAAGAAGGGCAAGGAGAGACTCAAGACAGAGGCAGACCACTCTTAATTGGTAGGTGGTGGTATAAGCAAGGGAATTTATATAGGAGGCTTATTGTGTGTAACCACAAGGTGAGTACATCTTGTACTTGCCCTCAAGCATCTTAAAATCTTACATAGAGGCCTTAACAGCCTTCAGTGAGGTATTCAATCCAGATGAAACAGCTGTTAGTAATGAAAATAGTAGGCAGAATGTACATTCCAAGGACAGGGGAGGGGGCTGGGAAGACTCCAGTCACCATGTCTAGCTTCTGGGTCAACCAGAGGTCACATACTCTCAATGAACTTTTCCAATATCATCGGATTCTTAAAAGCAGTAGTCAGCTTCATAATAGACAGCTTTCTAGGGAATTACTGTAAATTAAAACAAAAATTCTGAAAGAGATAGGAATACCAGACCACCTGACCTGCCTCTTGAGAAATCTGTATGCAGGTCAGGAAGCAACAGTTAGAACTGGACGTGGAACAACAGACTGGTTCCAAATAGGAAAAGAAGTACATCAAGGCTGTATATTGTCACCCTGCTTATTTAACTTATATGCAGAGTACATCATGAGAAATGCTGGGCTGGATGAAGCACAAGCTGGAATCAAGATTGCTGGGA